>NW_016811735.1:552421-613527 GCF_001698545.2 Rhinopithecus bieti
CCTCTTTTTCATGTAATATGGTAAAAAAAAAATACTACCAATTCACTATATTTAACTAATGCCTTGTTGGATAATCTAGGTTACTTGCAGTTTTTATTATATAATAATGGCATGATGAACAATCTTATAGCTAAATCATTTTATGAAGCCTTAATTATTTTCCTTGGAATACATTCTTAGAAGTAGAATTGCTGATGAAAATAAAAGGCACATTATTTAAAAAAATTTATTTTTATTTCTTTATTTACACAGGGTCTTGCTCTGTCACTCAAACAGGAGAGCAGTGGTGCAATCACGGCTCACTGCAGCTTCAACCTCTTGGGCTCAGGTGACCCTCCTGCCTCAGCCTCCTGAATATCTGGGACCACAGGTGCATGCCACTACCTGCAGCTAACTTTAAAAAAATTATTATTTGTAGAGGCAGGATCTCACTATGTTGCCAAGGCTGATCTTGAACTCCTGGGCTCAAGCGATCCTCCTGCCTTGGCCTCCCAAAGTGTTTTGATTACAGGTGTGAGCCACCACACCCAGTCAAAAGACAGAGTCTTAAGGCTAAATTAGGTAAACACTGTCAAGTTGCTTTCTGGAAAGATAACATTTTATACCCCATAAGGTATAAGGATCATTTTACTCTCAGTCTTATCAACCAGGAGTATTTTTCATTTCCTTTTGCCTTTGAGAAACTGATAGTGACAAATTCCATTTATATTTTGATTATTATTGTTACTATTTGACACAGGATCTCACTTTGTCACCCAGTCTGGAGTGCGATGGCACGACCTCCGCTCATTGCAGCCTCACCTCCCAGGTTCAAGCAATCATCCCACCTCAGCCCCCTAAGTAGCTGGGACTATAGGTACACGCTACCATGCTCAGCTAATTTTTGTATTTTTTTGTAGAGATGGGGTTTCGCCATGTTGCCCAGGCTGGTCTGGAACTCCTGAGGTCAACAGATCCACCCGCCTCAGCCTCCCAAGGTGCGTCGATTACAGGTGTGAGTCACCACGCCCAGCCTATTTATTTGATTATTAATGAGATAAAATATTTGCTCATATATGCTTACTGCCCACTGGATTTTCTGTCTAATGAAATACTGAACTCATGTTCTTTTCTCATTTTCTCTACAGATGAGTTTGTCTTTTAATGTAGATTCAAAAGATCATGTTATATATAGATGATATTTATGCTTTGTTGGTAATATCCACTATAAGTTTCCCATTTGTCACGTATCTTTTAACTTCATGGTGATTTTGTACCTAAAATTTTTGAATTATCTGTTTTCAAAATTATGATATATGCCAAGTTTAGAGAGGTCTACCTCATCCTCATAGTACATAAACATTTACGTGTTCCAGGACTTTCATGGTTTCAGTTTTAATGTTAAAATTTTAATTTACATGAATACGGGTATATGGGATCAGTAAGGATCTAACTTAATTTTCCCAGTGATTAATCTTTCTCTCACCTTTATCATAATCTTTTTTGTTTTTGAGACAGGGTCTTGCTCTGTTGCCCGGGCTGGAGTGCAGTGGTGAGATCACAGCTCAGCGCAGCCTCAACCTCCCAGGCTTAAGCGATCCTCCTTCCTCAGCCTCTTAAGTAGCTGCAATTACAGGTGCATGCACCATGCCTAATTTTTAAATTTTTTTGTAGAGATGGAGTTTCACCATGTTGCACAGGCTGTTCTCAAACTCCTGGGCTCAAAAGTGAGTTCAGCCTTCCAAAGTGCTGGGATTACAGGCGTGAGCCAGTACACCTGGCCATATCATTTTCTAAATGTTTGTTTATGTTAGGTTAGTTTCTGACATCTCTAGTCTGCTCCATACAACACTAATTTCCTATAACTTTACAATACTTTGTCTTGTCATCTGTATTACTCTTATTAAAAGAGAAACATGTACTCTTCCAAATTAACTGCTAAGAATTTTGCCAGCTGGGTGCGGTTGCTCACACCTGTAATCCCAGTACTTGGAGAGGCTGAGGCAGCCAGATCACCTGATATCAGGAGTTCATAACCAGCCTGACCAACATGGTGAAACCTTGTCTCTATTAAAAATACAAAAATTAGACAGGCATGGTGGCAAGCGCCTATAATCCCAGCTACTCAGGAGGCTGAGGCAGGGAGAACCACTTGAACTCGGGAGGCGGAGGTTGCAGTGAGCCCAGATCTCACCATTGCACTCCAGCCTGGGCAACAAAACAAGACTCCGTCACAGAAAAAAAAAAAAAAAAAGAATTTTGCCAAGCCACTCTCCACTACCTAAACTAGTATGTGACTTCTGAAAGAAATTCTCTAACATACATAGGTTAACTTGGAAGACACTGTCCTTATTAAAGTCTGATTCTACTCAAACTTTTCCAGTTCTTCATAAAGCTAATGTACTTTATATTTCTTATTGGGTTTAATCCTACTATTTAATATTATGTTACTGTTATGAATGGGATTATTCACAATACTATAGTAACATTCTATATATATAGTGATATATAAAATCACTGTAATACAGTAACATACTGTAATAGTAACATACTCAAAATATTATTTACTGATATTTACTCAATTGTAACTAAATTCTTTTATATAATAATTTTTTGTGGTAAAATATGTACCATTTTAACCATTTTTAAGTGTACAGCTCAATGGCACTAAATACATTCATATCATTTACAACTGTCACCATTATTCATCTCTGTAACTGAATTTTGATGACATACAGGAACACCAATGGTTTTTAAATATGCTTTGTATAAGTGGCCACTATTCTCTTTTGTTGGTTCTAGTAGTTTTTTGGCTTGACACTAAGGTTATCTAGGTGGACCAGTTGTTCTCAAGAGCAGTTCCACCCTCAAGGAGGCATACTCGATTTCACAAAGGTTTAGGGGCACTACTGGCAAGGAGCCAGGGAAACTAGATTTCCTGAAATGCATAGAACAGTCTCCCATAACTCAATCAACTTTTAGGTGTCTTGCCAGAATTCATGTAGGTAAAAAATCTGTTTATAACTACAAGCCTTGAACCTCATTCCATTTTGTTTATAAACCAGATTTTTTAGTGCATTTTTTTGTTTTTGAGACGGAGTTTCGCTCTTGTTGCCCAGGCTGGAGTGCAATGGCGCAATCTTGGCTAACGGCAACCTCCACCACCCAGGTTCAAGCGATTCTCCTGCCTCAGCCTCCCGAGTAGCTGGGATTACAGGCATGCGCCACCACGCCTGGCTAATTTTGTATTTTTAGTAGAGACAGGGTTTCTCCATGTTGGTCAGGCTGGTCTTGAACTCCCGACCTCAGGTGATCTACCTGCCTTGGCCTCCCAAAGTGCTGGGATTACAGGCGTGAGCCACCGTGCCCAGTCTTCTAGTGCAATTTTAATATTCAGACTTTTACAAGAGGCGACTACCATATAAACAGAAGCAATATACAGTAAATTCTCATTATCTGCATAAGTTATATTTCTTAATATACAGAATTAGCAAATACTAAACCACTGCTCCCAGGGGAAATATGCACGTGTGCGTGTGTGTGTGTGTGTGTGTGTATCTATACAGATACATACATATACACACCTCACATAGATTATAATCTTAAATCCTAAAAACAACTTATCCAGGCAGGCGTGGTGGCTCATACCTGTAACCCCAGCACTTTGGGAGGCTGATGCTGGTGGATCACCTAAGGTCAGGAGTTCGAGACAAGCCTGGCCAACATGGTGAAACCCTGTCTCTACTAAAAATACAAAAGTAGCCATGTGTGGTGGCACATGCCTGTAATCCCAGCTACTTGGGAGCCTGAGGCAGGAGAATCACTTGAACCTGGAGGTGCAGTGAGCTGAGATTGCTCCAGCCTGGACAACAAGAGTGAAACTCCATCTCAAAACAAACCAATAAACACCTCATCCTAGTATATTCTATTTTCTTTATTCCACAAAAGAGAAAACAGAATTTGGAAGTGTTAAGTGACTTGTCTGAGGCTGCCCCACTAAGAGGTGCCAGAGCTGGGATTCAAGCCCCATTCAACCTGCCCAAGAACCAGAGTTTCCTGCACTCCACTGCACTGTTCCTCCCCGTCTCCACCTCTGTAGGAGAGCTGAAACAGGAAACTAGAGCCTTGCCTTGTTCAGCTGCAGCTGGAAACATGCTGGTCTGGCAACTAAAGCCTTTGCTGAAAATGACTAAGAAAGTGCCCAGAGTATTGACTTTACAGGTTACAGATAAATTTCAGCCAGTAGGCAGGTTCAGAAATAGACACCATGAGTAGGATCAACTATATATACTCTTTTACTTGGAACCTTTAAAGAAAACGTAAGTGGCAGCAATGCTGCTCTTGGTATTTAAGACATAACACACAGGTACTGTGCAGCTGAAACTGTCTCATCATGGTGATACATACATGTATAGCAACTGACTACTTCAGTTTGCCTTCTAGTGTTGTCCTGCCCAAAGTCTATGTATTGAACTACATATTTTACTATAAGTTACATTTATTTCCCCTTTATATTATAACTAGATCACTCATCAATTACAAAATGTATAAAGCATATTATCTATGAATTTTATTTCAGGTTAGTAAAGTGGGAATTACAAAATATTTATTAAAAAAAGAGAGAACTGGGTTTGATAGAGTTGTGAACTACTAATGTACATAATGTCATTAGCAAATAATCAATCAGAATTATAATAACACTGCTGAAAACAGCAAGGACAGTAGGCATCTCTGTCTTGAGGTTTCAATAGTTTATCATGGCAAACAAGTATTCTTCTAGGCCTAATCTAGTAAGAATTATATCTAGAATGAAGGTAAAATTTTATCAAAAACCTTTCTGACATCGACTGAAATCAAATTGTTTTTCTTCTTTGATCTGTTGTGAGAATTATACTATACATTTCCTAACACTGAGCCATTCTTTCAATCTCCAAATAAACTCTGTTTGGATCATACAGTGTTATTCTCCTAAGGTACAGATTCATTATCCTAATGTTTTACACAAACTTTCTTCTTTATATTGAGATTGATCTAGATTTTTTTTGTCTTGTCTGATTCCTATATAAGGGTTATGCTTCCTTCAATAATTAACCAAGTAGTATTTTATTCTTTTAATGCTCAAGGAAACTAACTGTTCCTTGAGGATTTGACAAAACTCACCTGTAAAAATCACCTTGTGAAGGGACAGTTCTTTGATAACTTTTAATTCCTTCCATGGTAATTGGTCTATTCAGGCTTTCTTCTTCAGTCAATTTGGTAATTTATATTTGCCTATAAAATGATCCATTCCATCAACATGTTCAATTTATTAGCACAGAATAAACCCAGAATTAAAATAAAATGTCAGCATATAATTATATTCCCGTTTTACTTCTAAATGTGAATGTTTATTACCTTTGCCAGAGGTTTATTTATTTTATTGGTCTTTTAAAGGAACCAGCTTATGGATTTATCAATTCTACTATTTCCAATTCATTAATTTTTGCATTTATCTATTTACTTTCTCTTTTCTTATAGTTCTTTTGCTATTTGTTTTCTAGCTACTTGGGCTGAATGCTTAAATCATTTATTTCTACTCTATTTACTATAAGTAGTTAATTATTATTTTTTATTTGTGTGCAGCTTTGGCCTCATCCCATAAGTTTTTACATATAGTTATTGTGAATTATTATTCAATAGCCTACAAGTACATTTTTAATTTCCATGTTAACTCGAGATTTATAATAGTCCCCCATCCAACCAGATTTCTCTTTTTTAACCAACTTGTTAATTGTGAAAACCGGCACTGATTCTATTTTGACACTTGACCTAAAGAAACACAATACAGCAAAGACAATTTCTTCAACAGGATTATATGCATGCATTTTTCAAGATTCTTGATTTTTTTCTCAAAGCTTTTATAAATGTATAATGAGATATTTTCCCTGCAACATCCATGCAAAGAAAAAACTCACACTAAACATAGTAAGGTTGCATTTATTAATTGTAGCCCTAAGTCTGTAAAAATAATGTTTGATCAATTAAGGTCTAGAGCTCAGCTCACTGGGCAGTGGTGATCCAAACAAAAATCACATAACAGCCAGATGTGGTGGCTTACCCCTGTAATCCCAGCACTTTGGAAGGCTGAGGCAGGTGAATCACTTGAGGTCAGTAGGTCAAGACCAGCCTGGACAACATGGTGAAACCCTGTCTCTACTAAAAATACAAAAATATTAGCTGGGCATGGTGGTGCATGCCTTACAGGTTACTTGGGAGACTGAGGTGGGAGGATCGCTTGAACCCAGGAGGCAAATGTTACAGTGAGAGAGATCGCGCCACTGCACTCCAGCCTGAGTGACAGAGCGACTCCATCTCGGGGGGGAAAAAATCACGTAACAGAAGGTCCAACCCAATCTTTTCTTACTCTATTTTTTTCTTAAGAAGTCACCCTCACTCATAAATCAGTGAGGAGGGCAGGATGCCTCAGTGACTTCTTGACTCCTGTATTAACTTAACTTAAAAGTGTATTAAACAAAGCATAAAATGAAATGTTGGTTAATTATCTCCCATAATACATAAAAAAGGCCAAATGGTAACTGCTACCCCACTCTACCCCGTATCCCCAATATAACAGATACCTGATTCGATCACTCGTCCCACTGTAACCCCAGCGGCTTTCTACTTGCTGGAATCTATTGATGCAGCATTCCTTTCCTCTGAGGCAGCATCTTGGTCGGTCAATGTATTCAACTCGGGGTTTAGGGTTGACAGTAAAATGAAGAAAGAGGTTTACCACTTCACGATCTGACAAAATTCCAGATTGAGCAGGACCTGTGGAAATAAAAACATAAACCTAAAAAAAGCAATTTGATTTCAATTCTTAACTTTGGAATACTCCACTTAAAGTAAATTCAAATCTAGAGAATGTAACATAAAAATAGGGGGAAAAAACCTTAGCATATATAATCTTTGCATATATTTTAAAGTTTTGATAAATCCATTTGAGGTTAAACACATTAATTAAAATGTTAAAAGCATTAATTAGTCAAAACTTAGATCCAGGAATAAATGCTGTTCCTTATGGATGCCAGGAATCCTCCTTTCTCACCTTATATAAAAATCAACTCGAGATGAATCAAAGACTTAAATCTAAGAAACCATAAAAATTCTAGAAGACAGCATCTAGAAAACTCTTCAAGACATTGGCTTAGGTAAATAATTCATGACTAAGAACCCAAAAGCAAATGCAACAAAAACAAAAATAAATGAATGGAACCTAATTAAACTAAAAAGCTTTTGCACAGTGGAAGAAACAATCAGCAGAGCAAACACACAACCCACGGAGTGGGAGAAAATATTTGCAAACTATGCATCCAACAAAGGACTAATACCCAGAATCTACAACTCAAAACAAATCAGCAAGCAAAAAAAAAAAAACAAATAATCCCAGGACAAAGTGTGCAAAGGACAGGAAGAGACAATTCTCAAAAGAACATATACAAGTGTCCAACAAACATATGAAAAAATGCTCACGCTCATCACTAATTATCATGGAAAGGCAAATTAAAACCGCAATAAGGTATCACCTTACTCCTGCAAGAATGGCCATAATTAGAAGAAGAAAAAAAAAAGATGCTGGCGTGGATGTGGTGAAAAGGGAACTCTTTTACACTGCTGGTGGTAATGTAAACTAGTACAATCACTAAGGAAAACAGTATGGAGATTCCTTAAAGAACTAAAAAGGGCCAGGCATGGTGGCTCATGCCTGTAATCCCAGCACTTTGGGAGGCTGAGGTGGGCAGATCACGAGGTCAGGAGTTTGAAACCAGCCTGACCAACATGGTGAAACCCCATTTGTAAAAAAATACAAAAATTAGCTGGGTGCAGTGATGTGCGCCTGTAGTCCCAGCTACTCGGGAGGCTGAGGCAGGAGAATCGCTTGAACCTGGAGGCGGAAGTTGCAGTGAGCCACGATTGCACCACTGCACTCCAGCCTGGGCAACAGAGCGAGACTCTGTCTCAAAAAAAAAAAAAGAACTAAAATTAGAACTACCATTTCATCCAGCAATTCCACTACTGGATATCTACCCAAAGGAAAGTAAGTCATTACATGAAAAAGATACTTGCACATACATGTTTATAGCAGCACTACTGGCAACTGCAAAAATATGGAGCCAAGCTAAATGCCCATCAACCAATGACTGGATGAAGAAAATGTGGTATGTATACATCACAGAATACTACTCAGCCATAAAACAGAACGAAACAAAGGCCTTTGCAGCAACTTGGATGCACTTGGAGGCCATTATTCTAAGTGAAGTAACTCAGGAATGGAAAACCAAATATCATATGGTCTTACTTATAAGTGGGAGCTAAGAAGCTATGAGGAGGCAAAGGCGTAAGAATGATACAATGAACTTTGGGGACTTGGGGGAAATGGTGGAAGGCAGGTGAGCGATAAAAGCCTACATGTTGGGTACCATTCCTAATCATGGTGAAACCCCGTCTCTACTAACAATACAAAATTTAGCCGAGCATGGTGGTGGGTGCCTGTAATCCTAGCTACTCGGGAGGCTGAGGCAGGAGAATCACTTGAACCTGGCAGGTGGAGGTTGCACTGAGATGAAATTGTGCCACTGCACTCTAGGATGGGTGGTGACAGAGTCTTACTCTGTCTCCAAAAAAAAAAAGAAAAAAAAAAAAAGAATAGAATAGCATTCAAATGAAAGATGGAGCTTTCTACCCAGAAAATATCCTTCAAAATGAAGGCAAGCTGGGTTCAGCGGTGTGCCCCTCTAGTCTCAGCTACTCAGGAGGCTGGGGTGGAGGATTGTTTGAGGCCAGAATTTTGAGGCTGTGAATAGCCACTGAACTCCAGCGAGGGCAACATAGCAGGATAGCAGGGCCTCATCTCTTCTAAAAAAATAAAAATAAAAAATAAATAAAAAATAAAAAAGGTAAGATAAAGCTGTTTTTAGACAAAAGACAAAAAAGAGTTGAGAGAATGTGGTTAGTATCCTGCCTGTTCTAAAAGAAATACTGAAGGGAATTTTTCAAGCTAACAGAAATGTTTCCAGATAGAAGCACACATCTGGTCATACAGAAAAAAATGAAGATAACTGAAAGGGCAAATATATAGGCAAATCAAAATGATTATTGACTTTAATGTTTTGTGGGCTTTATAACATACGAAAAATGAAAATACATGAAATAGTAGCACCAAAGGCTAGAGAAGGTTAAATATAGCAAAAGTATCAATAATGCCTTTATTATAGTGTAGAAAATTTTAATTAAAATTTTTTAATTTAATTTATTTATTTAGAGACAGGGTCTCACTGTCACCCAGGTATGGAGAGCAGTGGTGTGATCATGGCTAACTGCAGCCTTGAACTCCTGGGTTCAAGTGATCCCCAGCTCAGTCCCCCAGGTAGCTGCGACTACAGGTGTGTGCCACCACTCCAGGCAAATTTTTAAATTTTTTTTTGTAAAGACAGGGTTTCCCCATTTTGCCGAGGCTGGCCTTGAACTTGACTCAAACAATCCACCCGCCTCAGCCTCCCAAAGTGCTGGGAATAAAGGCATGAGCCACTGTGCCCCACCTAAAAATTTTAATTTTTAAGATTTAATTTAAAAATCAGTAAGAATATATTCTCGTAATAATAAGGGCAACCCACTAAAATAATAATAAAAGACTCTTTAATAAGGGAGGCTGAGGTGGGAGGATCACCTGAGCCCAGGAGGTTGACACTGGAGTGAGCTGAAATCATGTCACTGCATTCCAGCCTGGGTAACAGAGGAGACACTGTCTACAAACAAACAAACAAAAAAAAAAAAAAAAAAAAAAAAAAAGTTTAAAGTTTAAAAAAATTTTAATCATTTAAGTATAAAGTGAATCAAATATTCCAAATAAAAGGCAAAGTCTTTCAGACTGAATTTTTAAAAAATGAAGCTTACAAGAGACATGGTCAAAATAACGTAAGGCTAAAAGTAAAAGGATGAGAAAGACATAGAATTTTAAAAACCTTGAGAAACTATACCAATATCAGACAAAGACTTTAAAACAAGAAGTTTAGGCCGGGCGTGGTGGCTCATGTCAGAACTTTGGGAGGCTGAGGCGAGCTGATCACTTGATGCCAGGAGTTTGAGACTAGCCTGGCCAACATGGCAAAACCCCATCTCTACTAAAAATACAAAATTTAGCAGGGCATGGTAGTGCACGCCTGTAGTCCCAGCTATGAGAACTGCTTAAGCCCAGGAGGTGGAGGTTGCAGTGAGCGAAGACTGTGCCACTGCACTCCGGCCTGGGTGACAGAGGGAGACTCTGTCTCAAAAAAAAAAAAAAAAAAAAAACCCACAAGAAATTTAATTAGATTTAAAGTGAGATAGATTGTAAAGATAAAGAAGCAAATTCAATAAAAAAAAAAAAATCCTGGCCGGGCGTGGTGGCTCAAGCCTGTAATCCCAGCACTTTGGGAGGCCGAGACGGGCGGATCACAAGGTCAGGAGATCGAGACCATCCTGGCTAACCCGGTGAAACCCCGTCTCTACTAAAAAATACAAAAAACTAGCCGGGCGAGGTGGCAGGCGCCTGTAGTCCCAGCTACTCAGGAGGCTGAGGCAGGAGAATGGCGTAAACCCAGGAGGCAGAGCTCGCAGTGAGCTGAGATCCGGCCACTGCACTCCAGCCTGGGTGAAAGAGCAAGACCCCGTCTAAAAAAAAAAAAAAAAAAATCCTAAATTTGAATGTACCTAATGATACAGTCTCAAAATAAAGAAGAAAACTGATGGAATCGAAAGGAAACACATTCTCAAGCATACCCTGAGATTTAAATCTACTTCTTTTAGTAACTGATAGGACAAACAAAAAGCAAATCAATAGACAGATATATAGAAAATTTGAAGATTATTACTATATATTCCTTTCATAAATATAGTATTCAATTTGTTGCACAGATACAGGACTATTCAGGTTTTTCTGCATATAACAAATAAGAATACACTTTTCTCAAGTATACATGAATACTTATTAAAACTACCATATGGGCCAGGTGAGGTGGCTCACGCCTGTAATCCTAGCATTTTGGGAGGCTGTGGTGGGTGGATCACCTGAGGTCACGAGTTCGAGACCAGCCTGGCCAAACACGGTGAAACCCCGTTGCTACTAAAAATATAAAAATTAGCAGGGCATGGCAGCACGTGCCTGTCATCCCAGCTACCCGGGAGGCTGAGGCAGGAGAATCGCTGGACCCCAGGAGGCGGAGGTTACAGTGAGCCGAGATCATGCCACTATACTTCAGCCCGGGTGAAAGAGCGAGACACTGTCTCAAAAATAAATAAAATAAAATAATAAAAATAAATAAAACTACCATATGCTGGGCCAAAGCAGATATCAACAAATTTCAAAGGGCTGAAATGATACAGAATATATTTTCTGACTACACTGGAATTAAGCCAGAAATCAGCAAGAGCAAGATAAGAAGAAATCCCAAATATTTGGAAATTATCTACAATCTATGAGTCAAAAAAAAAAAGCAAAATTAAAATTTTAATCAAATGATAATGAAAATACACATATCAAAACTGGAGGGGAAGGGTGCTGGGAGGAAAAATACAGACTTAAATATATGCATTCAAAAAGAATATAGGTTGACCTTCTAAGTATCTAAAAAAGTCACAAAGACTAATAAAATAACCCCAGCAAATTAAAAGCAAAGAAAGGAAAGGAAGAAAGTAATAAAGAAAAAGGCAGAAAGTAATGAAATGGAAAACATACTATAATACAGAAAATTAATAAAGCCAGAAGTTGGTTCCCAGAGAAAATTAATAATATAAACTCTTAAACACTGGGGGGAAAAAAGGAAATATTTCTAACTTTTGTATGAAGATAATTTTGACAATTTCATTGCAAGAAAAAATATATAGAGAGACTAATTTCTCTCATTCAGTAGTCATAAAATACTTTAAAATTCAGCAAATTAAATCCAGTAATATATAAAAGGATAATGCATAACAACCAAGTCTGATTTACGTAAGGAATCCAAAATAGGTTTAAATTGGAAACTCAATTAATGTAGTTCACTATATTCACAGAATAAGGGGGGAAACTGTTATCATTACCTAAAGAAAATAAAAAATAAAATAATAAAATAATAATAAAAATAACTTGGTTCCTCTAAAAGAAAGCAAGAAAGGAAAAAAAAGAAACAAAAAACAGATGTGACAATTTGTGAAAACAAATTGCAAGATGGTAAACATAAACCCAAATATATCCATTGCACAAATTTACATTAAATGCAAGTGAACCAAACAGTTCAGATAAAAGACAAAGTCAGTCTGTCAGGCACTGGATTAAAAAACTATTGGTTGGGGCCGTGCAGTGGGCTCAAGCCTGTAATTCCAGCACTTTGGGAGGCGAGACGGGCAGCAGATCACGAGGTCAGGAGATCGAGACCATCCTGGCTAACACGGTGAAACCCCATCTTACTAAAAATACAAAAAACTAGCTGGGCGATGTGACGGGCGCCTGTTTAGTCCCCAAGGCTTTCGGGGATGGCTGAGGCAGGAGAATGGTTTAAACCAGGAGCGAGCTTGCAGTGAGCCCAAGATCGCGCCACGCACTCCAGCCTGGGTGACGGAGCAAGACTCCGTCTCAAAAAAAAAAAAAAAAACAAAAAACTATTTGGCATATTCAACATCATTAATCATCTGTGACATGAAACTTAAAACCACAATGAAATACGTCCTCACACCCACACAAATGGCTAGAACTACAAAAATTGACAATACCAAGTACTGGAGAGGATGTGGGCAACCAGAACAAACTCTTATGTCTCTTCACTTTGTTGATGTTAAAGTGTTACAACCACTTTAAGGGACTGTTTGGCAGGATGGCAGGATCTACTAATGCTGACCATATGCACACTCCATGACTTAGCAATTCCACTCATCTATATCCAACAGAAACGTTTACATATGTATACCAAATCACATGTACAAGAATGGCCTCAATGGCCCCCAAACAGAAACAATCCATATATCCAACAACAGTAAAATGCATAAATAAATCATGGCACAGTCATATAACAGAATATTACAAAGCAATGAAAAAGAATGAGCTACTGCCACACTCAACCACATGGATGAATCTAACAGGCATGTTAAGAGAAAGAAGCCACACATAAAAGAATATACACCATATATATGATTTCCTTTATATAAAGTTTAAATATGGACACAACTAATTTATAGAAGACAGAAAGTAGTCACCTTTCAGAGGGAGATTAGTGACTTAAAGGGGCATGACAAAGGCTTCTGGGGTACTAGTACAGTAGGATAAATTAGTTAAATGAGTATGTTCACTTTATTTGTTCATTTTACTATATGGATGTTAAACTTCAATTTCAAAAGTTTGTTTTAAAAAAAACCCAAACACTGATTCTTATCAGCAAAACAAAACAATCTTGGAGAAAATTGGAACAAGTATAAGTCAGAAAGAAAAACTGGAATATATAATATACAAAGAATCAATGTAAGATAAACCGGTAAAAAAAAATTTGAACACACCAACAGAACAACAAAAGACATGAATAATGTAAAGGAAAATAAAAAGGCCAATAAGCGTAATGAAATATAATTCAGCCAGGCACACTGGCTAAGAGGCTAAGGTGGAAGAAGCACTTAACCCCAGAAGCTCATGGCCAGCCTGAGCAACATAGCAAGACTTCACTCTAAAACTAAAATAAAATCGAAAAATAAAAAGTAATACAATTCACAACAATCATGAAATAGTGTTAAAAATAAAACCATATGATTGTCTCAATAGACATGGAAAAAGCTTTCTATGAAAACCAGCATCTCTTCATGATAAAAGCCCTCAACAAACTAGGCATCAAATGAATATCCCCAAAATAACAAGAACCATCTATGACAAATCCACAACCAACATCATGCTGAATGGGCAAAAGCTAGAGGCATTCCCCTTGAGAATTAGAAAAAGACAAGGCTGCTCACTCTCACCACTCCTATTCAACATAGTACTGGTAGTCCCAACCAGAGCAATCAGGAAAGAAAAAGAAATAAAATGCACCCAAATAAGAAAAGAAGTCAAAACTATCTCTCTTCACAGATTATATGCTTCTATACCTAGAAAACTCTAAAGATTCCATCAGGCTGGGTGTGGTGGTTCATGCCTGTAATCCCAGTGCTTTGGGAGGCTCAGGCAGAGTGGATCACCTGAGGTCAGGAGTTTGAGACCAGCCTGGCCAACATGGTGAAAACCCGTCTCTACTAAAAATACAAAAAGTAGCTGGGGGTGGTGGCAAGCACCTGTAACCCCAGCTGGAGGCTGAGGTAGAAGAATCTCTTGAACTTGGAAGGCAGAGGTTGCAGTGAGCTGAGATCACGCCACTGCACTCCAGCCTAGGCAACAAACAGCAAAACTCCATCTCAACAACAACAACCAAAAAAAAAAAAAAAAAAAAGTTCCACCAAAGGCTCCTGGAACTGATAAAGAACTTCAGTAAAGCCTCAGAATATAAAATTAATGTACAAAAGTCAGCATCATTTCTATACACCAATAACGTTCAAACTGAGAGCCAAATTATGAATACAATCCCATTTACCATGTCCACACAAATAATAAAATACCTAGAAATACATCTAACTAAGATGTATTTCTAAGATGTATTTCTATCAGGTATTTTTACATCCATACATCCTGGTTAGATGTATTTTTACTAAGTAAAAGATCTCTACAAGGAGAACTATAAAACACTGCTGGAGGAAATCACAGACGACACAAACAAATGGAAAAATGTTCTATGCTCATGGATTGGAAGACTCAATATCATTCAAATGACCGTACTGCCCAAAGCAATCTACAGATTTAATGCTATTTCTATCAAACTACCAACATCATTTTTCACAGAACTAGAAAAATATTCTAAAATTCACATGGAACAACAACAACAAAAAAAAGCCTGAATAGCCAAAGCAATCCTAAGCAGAAAGAACAAAACCAGAGGCATCACATCACCATTGGGTTTCAAACTATACTATAAGGCTACAGTAACCAAAACAGCATGGTATTGGTACAAAAACAGACACATACACCAAAGGAACAGAAAAGAGAACCCAGAAATAAAGCTGCAGACCTACAGCCATCTGATCTTTGACAAAGTTGACAAAAATAAGCAATGGGGGAAGATCCCTCTATTCAATAAATGGTACTGGGATAGTTGGCTAGCCATACGCTGAAGAATGAAACTGGACCCCCACCTTTCACCATACACAAAAATTAACTCAAGATGGATTAAAGATTTAAAGTAAGATTTCAAACTGTAAGAATCCTAGAAGAAAACCTAGGAAACACCACTCTGGACACTGACCTTGGGAGATAATTTATGACAAAGTCCTCAAAAGCAATTGCAACAAAAACAAAAACTGACGAGTAAGACATAATTAAACTTCCTAATTAAAGCTTCTGCACAGTAAAAGAAACTATCAACCCAACAAATGGACAACCTATAGAATGGGAGAAAATATTCACAAACTATGTGTTTGACAAAGGTCAAATATCCAGGAGCTATAGGGAATTTTAACAATTCAATAAGAAAAAAAAACCTCTTAAAGTGGGCCAAAAAATATGAAGACATTTCTCAAAAGAAGACATACAAGCAGCCAACAAACATGAAAAAAATGCTCAACATCACTAATCATCAGAGAAATGCAAATCAAAACCACAATGAGATACCATCTCACACTCCTCACTCCTCAGAATGCCTATTAAAATAAATAAATTTAAAAAACCAGTTGCTGGCGAGGCTACAGAGAAAAGGTAATTCTTACTCACTGATGGTGGGAATATAGACAAGTTTAGCCATTGTGGGAAGCAGTCTGGAGATTTCTCAAAGAACTCAGAACTACCAAGGTCGGGCACAGTGGGTCATGTCTGTAATCCCAGCACTTTGGGAGGCTAAGGCAGGTGGATCACTTCAGGTCAAGAGTTCAAGACCAGCTTGCCCAACATGGCGAAACCCTGTCTCTACCAAAAAATACAAAAAGTAGCTGAGTGTAGCGGTGGGCGTCTGCAGTCCCAGTTACCTGGGAGGTTGAGGTGGGAGAATTGCTTGAACCTAGGAGGTGGAAGTTGCAGTGAGCTGAGATTGTACCACTGCACTCCAGCCTGGAGTGAGGCTCTGTCTCAAAAAAAAAAAAAAAGAAAGAAAAACACACAGAACTACCAGTCAACACAGCAATCCCATTACTGGTTATATATCCAAAAGAAAATAAATTGTTCCACCAAAAGACACATGCACTCATATGTTCATCACAGCACTACTCATAACAGCAAAGACATTGACTCAACCTAGGTGTCCATCAATGGTAGACTGGGTAAAGAGAATGTGATACATACATACACACCCATGGACACACACACACCACAGAATACTACACAGCCATAAAAAAGAACAAAATCATGCCTTTTGCAGCAACATGGATGCAGCTAGAGGCCATTACTCTAAGCGAGTTAATGCAGAAACAGAAAACCAAATACCATATGTTCTCACTTGTGGAAGCTAAACATTGGATACAAATGGACATAAAGATGGAAACAATGCCACTGAGCACTGTTAAAAAGGGGGAAAGAGGAAGGGACAGAAGCAGGAAAAGAGTTGAAAAACTAACTACTGGATATTATGCTCACTGCCTAAGTGATGCGATCAATTGTACCTCAAACTTCATCATCACATAATATACCCATGAAACAAATCTGTACGTTACCCCCGAATCTAAAATAAAAGCTGAAATTATTTTTTAAAAAATTGAGGGCTAGGCGCAGTGGCTCATGCCTATAATCCCAGCACTTTGGGAGCCCGAGGTGGGCAGATCACCTGAGGTCAGGAGTTCGAGACCAGCCTGACAAATATGATGAAACCCTGTCTCTACTAAAAATATAAAAATTAGCCAGCTTGTGGTGGTGCACACCTGTAATCCCAGTTACTCAGGAGGCTGAGGTGGGACAATCGTTTGAACCCGGGAAGTGGACACTGCAGTGAGCTGAAATCACACCACTGCACTCCAGCCTGAGCAACAGAGGGAGACTCTGTCTCAAAAAAAATAAAAAATAAAAAATAAATCACGAGACTTTTCTTTCTTTTGAATCAACCTGGCCATGATTTAAAGGCAGATAATAGTCAATTATGATATGGTTAATGAAAACAGGTCATAAGTGGTCATGGAGACTCAAAACAGATCTGATTTTAACCAGAAGCATCAACCTTAAGAGTCAAACAGGGGCTGGGTGTGGTGGCTCACACCTGTAATCCCAGCACTTTGGAAGGCTTGAGCCCAGGAGTTCAAGACCAGCCCAGACAGGATGGTGAGAACCTGTCTCTACAAAAAAAGTTAAAAAATTAACTGAGCATGGTAGTGTACACCTATAGTCCCTACTATTTGGGAGGCTGAGGTGGGAGGACTAATTGAGCCTGGGAGGTGGAGGCTTTAGTGAAATGTGTTTGTGCCATGGCACGCCAGCCTGGGCAACAGAAGGAGACTGTCTCCAAAAAAAAAAAAAAAAAAGTCATAAAGATCTGTCATAATCTGGGGCAAGGCACTCAACCTCTCCCAACTTCACTTCTCTAACCTACACAATATGGATAATATAATTTTGAAAGGCTTAAATGAAATCATACACTTGCATATATGTTTGTCATGTGATTAGTACTGAATAAATAACAGCTTCTTTTCCTCTCTGGCACAGGGAGACTGATAAACTTTTTTTTTTTTTTTGAGATGGAGTCTCATTCTGTCGCCCAGGCTGGAATGCAATGGCATGATCTCGGCTCACTGCAACCTCCGTCTCCTGGGTTCAAGCGATTCTCCTGCCTCAGCCTCCCGAGTAGCTGGGATTACAGGCGCCCGCCACCATGCCTAATTTTTTTGTATTTTTAGTAGAGATGGGGTTTTACCATGTTGGCCAGGCTGGTGTCGAATTCCTGACCTCAAGTGATCCACCTGCCTCGGCCTCCCAAAGTGCTGGGATTACAGGCGTGAGCCACCATGCCCAGTCCTGACAGACTATTAAAACAGTTTCAAATAGATTTTGGTGAATTTATACCCTTACCTGCTGCAAATTCCTCAATTGTCATCAGTGGGAACCGGATTAAGGAAAGTGCTTTTCCTAGAACTTTTTGTTTATTCCCAAAAGTCACAGGTAATTGTTGTCTCTGACATTCTGCTTCTGCCCAGCGTACAACAGCTCCAAAAAGTCGACTTTCTCGAATACTGAGTGTGTCTCTCTCTAGAACTGCACAGAGTGTATCTACAGGCAAAATACAAAATAAACCCAATTAGAAATACTTTAGCTCTCTAACCAAGCAATACCAACAGACATAGTTATATTAAGTTTTCAGATCTCAACAAAAAATAGGTTAGACACTTAAAACTACAGACTTTAAACTTTACAATACAAATAATTAATGGACTTAAACTCAAAAGTGTTCCACAAAAATTAGTTTAACAATCAATTGGCCGGGCGCGGTGGCTCAAGCCTGTAATCCCAGCACTTTGGGAGGCTGAGACGGGCGAATCACGAGGTCAGGAGATCAAGACCATCCTGGCTAACACGGTGAAACCCCGTCTCTACTAAAAAATACAAAAAACTAGCCGGGCGAGGTGGCGGGCGCCTGTAGTCCCAGCTACTCGGGAGGCTGAGGCAGGAGAATGGCGTAAACCCGGGAGGCGGAGCTTGCAGTGAGCTGAGATCCGGCCACTGCACTCCAGCCTGGGCAACGGAGCGAGACTCCGTCTCAAAAAAAAAAAAACAACAACAACAAAAAAACAATCAATTTATTACTTACCATACATGCAATATTAGATATAGTACTCTCCTTATATATTTATGCCATTTATCAAGTAAACTCAACTATCCAGAATAAGATTAACAAGCCACAGAAAAAGGTTCCAAGTTAATTACATAAATTCTTAAAGTCTACAGATTATAATTCATTCATTCATTCAGTAAATACTTATTATTAAGCACTCACTATGTGCCAGGTACTATTAGGCACTGATAAATCTTTTTTTTTTTGTGGGGGGAGGGATAGACAGTCTCATTCTGTTGCTCAGGCTGGAGTGCAGAGGCACAGTGTCGGCTCAATGCAACCTCTGCCTCTTAGGTTCAAGCAATTCTCCTGCCTCAGCCTCCTGAGTAGCTTGGATTACTGGCATGGGCCACCACAGCTGGCTAATTTTTGTATTTTTAGTAAAGACAGGGTTTCACTATGTTGGCCAGCCTGGTCTCGAACTTCCGACCTGAAGCGATCTGCCTGCCTCAGCCTTCCAAAGTGTTGGGATTACAGGCGTGAGCCACTGCGCCCAGCTGGCACTGATATGTCACTGAACAAAAAGTTAAAAATTCCTGCCCTCATGGAGCTTACCTTCTAATGAGAAGAAACACATTAAATAAACACAAGTAAATTAGAGTATCTTAGATGATATACGTGGATAAATATAACAGGTTAAGGAGAATCAGAAATGCAGTTTAAAATAGGAAGGGACCAGGCATGGCGACTCATGCCTGCGGTCCCAGCACTTTGGGAGGCTGAGACAGGAGCATGGCTTGAGCCCAGGAGTTTCAGGCCAGCCTGGGTAATATAGTGAGACCTCATCTCTACAAAAAAGTTTTTAAAAATTAGCCAGGCATGGTGGCATGCAACTGTAGTCTCAGCTACCCAGGAAGCTGAGGCAGCAGGGTCACTTGAGCCCGGGAGGTTGAGGCTGTAGTGAGCCATGATCATGCCACTGTACTTCAGCCCAAGCAACAGAGACAGACTGTGCCAAAAAATAATAAAATAAAATCGGGTGGTTTAAGCAGGCTTCATTTATGCCAAGACTTGAAGGAAGTGGGGGAGTAAGCCAAATAGATCCCTAGAGGAAGAGTATTCCAGGACTAAAAGTATAGAGGCTCTCATATGAAAGTGTGCCTGGCATATCTGAGGAATGGTAAGGAGGCCAACGTAGTGGAGTGGAGTGAGCAGGATGGAGGAGTAGCAGGCAAGGAGGCCAGAGGCTGTGGGGAGCGGGGGCAATCATGCAGCACCCTGTAGATCATTTGGCTTTTACTCTGAGTGACATGGAGAATGCCTGGAGGGTTCTAAGTTGTCACATTTTATGTTCTGAAAGGATTGCCCTGGCTTCTGTGTTGAGAAGAGGCCATAGTGGAGACAATTTATCAGTTGGAGGCTCTTGCATCGATCCAGGTCAGGGATGGTGACCTGGACAAGGGGGGGTAGGAGTAGAAGTGATGAAACTGATCATATTTGGAATATATTCTGAAGGAAGACTCAATTAGATTTCCTAACAGATTGGATGTGAGGTGTGACTTAAAGAGAGGAGTCAAGAGTAGTTATATATAGCTTATGCACTGGAGGGATGAGGGTAGCATCAACCAAGATGGGAAAGATCACAGAAGGTGCAGGTTTGGGGTGGAGAAAGAGCTGAAGTTTCATTTTAGACATACTAAGTTTGAAATTCCTATTTGACATCCAAGTATAAACATCATGTCTGTACCTCAGGTCCTCACTCAGAACCCTTTTCCTCTTATGATAGGCAAAATTAAAATAAGCTCAGTTACTTTTAAGTTCTAGCAGCCCAGAAGCAATAAGTTCAGAAGAGAAAGGGGCTTTAGAGGCTAATATGCTAGAATGAAATGATAAACTGCAATCTAACAGGGATAGAGAAAAGAGGAAATTCGTGAAAAGAAGACGTTAAGCACTTGAAAAGAATAGCAATCAAGGGTCTTATAGAGTTTTTTTAAAAAAAAAAACACTTCACAGACCTGAGGGTTTTACTGTACAATACTAATGTAACTGATAGTATGAATAATCGCGAGAATCCTAAATTATATTCGGTATATATTGTTTAACAGGTAGGTAAAATAAAATATGTCTTAGATTTCTCAAAGGGTCAAAATAAATACCCCAGTTCGACAGCACGCTATCCACGCCAACTTCAACCCCACTCTGCACGCCCGCCTGCCTGTGCCCACCCACACCCACCATGGCCACAGTTCAGCAGCTGGAAGGAAGATGGCGCCTGGTGGACAGCAAAGGTTTTGATGAATACATGAAGGAGCTAGGAGTGGGAATTGCTTTGCAAATAATGGGCACAATGGCCAAGCCAGATTGTATCATCACTTGTTATGGCAAAACCTCACCATAAAACTGACAGCACTTTGAAAACAGCACAGTTTTCTTGTACCCTGGGAAGGAAGTTTGAAGAAACCACAGCTGATGGCAGAAAAACTCAGACTGTCTGCAACTTTACAGATGGTGCATTGATTCCGCATCAGGAGTGTGATGGGAAGGAAAACACAGTAACAGGAAAATTGAAAGATAGGAAATTAGTGGTGGACTATGTCATGAACAATGTCACCTGTACTAGGATCTATGAAAAAGTAGAATAAAAATTCCATCATCACTTTGGACGGGAATTAACTAAGAGAATGACCAAGCTCAGTTCAATGAGCAAATCTCCATACTGTTTTTTTTTTCATTACTGTGTCCAATTATCTTTATCACAAACATTTTACATGCAGCTATTTCGAAGTCTGTTGGATTAATTAGGATCATCTCTTTGGTTAATAAATAAATGTGTTTGTGCTAATAAAAAAATAGTAATAAATACTCCAGTTCCTAAAAAAGGACAGTTCTAGATGGATAGGAAAATCTCTAAAGAACCTAGATAACATAGGCACTTCTACGAAATATCTAATAGTTATACTTTATATTAAATTTAAATAAAAATGAGTATGCTATACTTACACACAACATAAATCAATTAAAGCATTAAATATGATTACATTATCCAGAAATACATAACAGATAAACATTTCTTTAAATACTTTTCTACAATAGGGGCAGGCACAGTGGCTCACTCCTATAATCCCAGAACTTTGGAAGGCTGAGGCGAGTGATCACCTGAGGTCAGGAGTTTGAGACCACCCTGGTTGGTCAACAGGATGAAACCCTATCTCCACAAAAAATACAAAAATTAGCTGGGCGTGGTTTACAGGCAGGCGCCTGTGTAATCCCAGCTACTCGGGATGCTGGGGCAGGAGAATTGCTTGAACTCAGGAGGCAGAGGCTGCAGTGAGTTGAGATCACACCATTGCACTCCAGCCTGGGTGATAAGAGCAAAACTCTGTCTCAAAAACAAAACAAACAAACAAACAAAAAAACCTTTTCTGCAATGGTCTACACATGCTAAGAGCCAAATGTGTGCTTAATATCAAACATAAGTAATATACTAGCAAAGGTATCAAAGTCCCAGACTTTAATAACATGTTAAAAATAAACTGGTTACACATAATTTTTTTTAAAAAAATCAAACTTTAGTATCTCTTATTGTAGCTAAGCGGATGAGTATAAACTATGGCACCAGCAAGCCCTTTCACAAGTAAATTAAATGCAATCAATATGCCACAATACTTGTCGGATTAAGAATATACAGTGATGACAATATTTAACCATTTGATGGAAAACCAGAAGACTTTGAACCTACATGTCTCCACTTGGTATGCTAATAACTTCTGCAGAGATAAACACATAAACTTTATTACTAAAAAAAAGCACATCATACTACCCTTGGTGTAAATTCATTTTGTTCTATCAACATGATAAATTATCTTCTTCCTTTAGCAAAAGGCTGTAAGAAACAGTATCTCTTCCTCCAGAACACATATTCAAATCCCAGAGGAGAAAAAACATCCTGAGAATATAAGACAGCTATAAAAAGCTCCTGAAGCCAGCCCTTTCTTTCAGTTCCCAGTCTTCTCTTGAATTACCAATTTCTGGGGCTGGACATAATAGATCACACCTGTAATCCCAGCACTTTGGGAGGCTAAGGTGGGCAGATGGCTTGAGCCCAGGAGTTCGAGACCTACCTGGGCGACATGGTGAAACCCCCTCTCTACCAAAATAATAATAATAATAATAACATTAATAAAAAATGTTTTTTAATTAATTACCAATTTTTAACAAGTACATTTGAAACAAACTAGTCTATGGGGTAGAAAGACAAACACATAAGTCTTCTACTGGCAGATGTGTTAAAGAAAGAGGTTAAAGCTGAGAACCAAATAAAGATCAGAAAAAAACAGCAGATTGTTTCATAAATGTAACACAATATTGAATTTTCATATAAACAACTGTGAGTCAAATCAAATGACCAAATATTTATTGGGCTTCTACCCTGTACAAGGCACATACTTCAAGATTAGCAGGCTCCAACAGCATGCATAATTTAAGAGCTATTTATAAGGTATACGTTACCCAGATGCAAGCAGTAAAACTTCAAATGACAACAGACTGAAGAACAAATGAAGCATTTGACAGCCCCTAACAGGAAGGAAATTAGGATTACGTAATGTTTCATTAACAACTTGGGCAGTGTTTAGGGCTCTCAAATATCCAGTAACTCAACAGATACCACATGCAGGTGCTGGGGAGGAACCTGATTTAGTCCCTGTCCTTCAGTATATTATAAGCAGTGTATTATTTGTTCCCAAGGTACTGTGCAATATACAAACGAACAACAGGATGTTAGAACAGAGGAATATACCAAGCATCACGGAGGAGGGTGGGGTATCAGCTCTCAAAAAATAAGTCATGTGGAAGTGTTATTTTAGCCAAGATCTTAAGACTGCGTGAGAGCCAGCCAAGATGAGAAGAAAAGGCATTATTCTAGACACAGCCAGTCAGTCCAGCTGATCAACAAATATCGGCTGAACATGTACTATATTCTTCTGTCTTTGGTGCTAGTGATACACTTGTACACAAGACAAAGTCCCTGCCTTCAAGGAGTTTACAATCTAGGAGAGAAAAGCAGACAATCAACATATATATATATACACACAGAGAGACAAATACCTAGATAAGACTTTCAGAGAGCAATGTCTATTACAAGGAAATTAAATCAGAGTAAGAGTAATGGAACAGAGATTGCTTAGGGGAACACAGTATCTAATTAAGTAGGTCTGAAGTCTCAGGTCTCCTTTAATCTGAGATGCAAAGATTCAGGGGGAGAAGGATTCTAATCAGAAGGAATAGCAAATACAAAAGAATGGAATATAAATAATCCTGGCCAGCATATATGGGACTTGAATTAGGGGGAGAATGGTAGGAGACAAAGTCAGATGTAGGTAGTGACTTCCAGCTATTTACCAAAGATGTTTTCTCTTCTTCATGAGGTGTGACTAGTCTGCATCTCCTGGCTTCCCTAAAAGTTAGGTGAGATCTTGCAACTGAATAGGACCAATAAAGTAACAGCGAAAATGTAGGTGCTATATCAGGGTCAAGGCTTTTAATACGTGGGTATTTTCCCTATCCACACTTTCTCCCATCTGCCAGCAAAACACAGATAATAGCTAGGCTCCAGCGAATGACAGAACAACAAGACAGAATTACCTATTGACTATAATACTCCCTTGGTCTGTTATATGAGTGTGAAATCAACTTCTTTTGTGTTTGAGCCAGTCTGCACTTTTGGGTCTATTTCTTACCACAGCCTAGACTAACATACCCTGACAAATACAAGGCCTGATTTCACAGGGCCCTGTGAGCTTTGATAAGGAATTTAAATTTTATGCAAATGGAAGTGGGAAGACACTGGAAGCAAGGAAGTTATATGGCCTGATTTTTTTACTTATAAAGATCATTTTAGCTGCCATGTAGAGAATGGAGCGTATGGGAGCAAGCCTGGATGAAAGGACAGATGACAAGAGACCACTGCAATTATCCAGGTAAAAGAGAATGGTGGCTTAGACTACATGGTAGCCATGGATATGGTAAGAAGTGGTCAGACTCAGGATACATATTCAAAGTACAGCCATGAGCATCTGCTGATAAGACCACATGTGGGGTATGAGAAAGAATAATCAAGAATAACTGGAGCGTTTAGCCCAAGCAATCAGGTTCATGGTGGTGTTGCTAAGGAAGACTGAAAACAGTTTGAAAGGAACAGAAAAGACCTAACAGACGGTGAGGGGAATCAATGGTTCTCCTTTAGCTGTTCTGTTTCAAATGCCTATAAAATCTCCAAATGAGGATGTCAAGTAGACAGTTGGGTATATGAGTTTGTAGCCAAGAAGAAGACAGGGATTGAAGATACCTATTTTGGGTTATCATCATAAAGATAGTATTTAAAGCCATTGGCCTGGATTAGATCTCTCTACTCTCCTACAAGACAAAATGTACATCGTTAGCCTATCATTAGATGGTCCTCTATCACCTGGGTTTAACCTGCCTTGCACCTCCTTCCTCTTACACATTTATACCTGAGGTTCCACTTGCCCCTAATGCCCTCCCCTCTCCATTATCCAAATACAGTAAGTCCTCAATGTATGGGTTCTTGGAAACTGTGACTTCAAATGAAACAATGTCTAACGAAAGCAATTTTGCCGTTGCTTTCTGATGAGCTGATACAAACAAGAGTTAAGTTTTTACGGCTTATTTCTGGTCACAAAAATACCACCAAGCTTCTAAATACTCAAAGCACTTCTAAATTAAACAGTGAAATAAATGTGAGCTATACATACATTTAAGAAAGATTAATAAAGACAAGAAAGACAATCATTTACCCAATTTTTGGTGAATCAGTGAGTGACAGTGGTCACAGCGGCGGTGGGTTAAATCCAGAAGTAAACGTTTACAAAGTGAAAATTTTGAGGAGCACCTCCCACACAACGCAGTTCAAAATCAAGTAACATAGTGGGCTTCCCGAGCGCTTTCATACTATGTCATTTATCATCAAACGTTTGTATGATTATCATATACTTTACAAATTTTTACTTGATAAATCATTTTCCAATCCACTTATTCCAGGTCGACTGTAGCTTTAACTTCTTACTTTAACACATCTGCCAGTGGCTTGGTACAGGCAGGAACCAATCCCACACAGTACGTCATTTCATCACAGGGCACACTCACATACACTCTCATCCAGACTGAGGCCATTTAGACATACCAAAGAACCTAACATGCACATCTTTGGGATGTGAGAGGAAACTAGAGTGCCTGGAGAAAACCATGAAGATATAGGAGAAGATGTAAACTCTATAGATAGTGGCCTTCCGCCAGGAGTCCACGTTTTTCTTATCAACATTATAATGAAACGACATTATTCAAGGACCTACTGTACTATCCATTCCTTAAGGCTCATATCAGAACCTCCTCTGTCAAAATTTTCCAAACACTACTGTGATCTGAAGTAATCACTCTATTTTCTGAATTTGCATAGTAATTATTTTCTACATATCTAATTTAGAAAAGACAGAAATCACTTTTTACCATATGCCCTCTCTTGTTTTTTTTTTTTTAATTTTTATGTTAAGTTCAGGGGGACATGTGCAGGTTTGTCACACAGGTAAACTTGTGTCATGGGCATTTGCTGTACAGACCATTTCATCACCCATGTATTAATGCCCTCTCTTCTAAAAGCGTTTTAAATCTTAATTTTCAAATATTTGTTCCTTGATTCTCCAATTAGACGTTTCCTTAACAAGACAACTCGCCTCTTACTCTTTTTTATATTTCCTGTGGACTCTAGAATAATGCCATGCATATGGTGAGCATTCAATGAATATTTGATTTGAAATCTTTTAACAGGCAATGAGGTAGATAAGACTTTTAGAAATATTTTCCCTAAAACAAAAGAAAGCAACACTCTGAGAGAGACTTCAGTCATTTGGGAAAGCCACTAATTTAAAAACAGCTCCTTCTCCAACAAGGCTGACAAGTAAGGCATTAACTGTACTTAAAATGTAACAATTTACTTCATAGTGAACTTACCTATATCAATATCAGTAAACCCTTCTGCACTTATTGCATCCATTGTGCTTTTGTCTATTGTATCTAGACAAAGACTAGCAAGCTGAGGTTCATCAAATAATCGAGCCTAAACATACAAAGAGATAGTTATTTAACTTTCACAGTTATTTTACCTTCAGGCTGTACATATTTGAAATTAACATTGTCAACAGTTATAACTGCTAATTATGTAAAAATATCTACTTGAAATACAGTGATAATGTTTACATATTCTTAAAACTTTTCATTCTACAATCAGAAATGAAAAGCTAAAAACACAAATGCCCTGCTGAGATAAGAACAAATTCACATTACCAATACCAATCCTGTTATTTTTATTTCTGTGTGCTTATATGTGTGTGTTTGTGTATACAGCCTATTTTCTTATACATTACTTATTCTGATCCTTAATGAACCCTTTATGTTAGATAAGGCTTACATTATTATCCCATTTTCAGAGGTTTGGAGACGTACAGTGACTTGCCTAAGATCATCTAGTTAAATATGTTGCAAAGCTAGGACTTGAATCTTATAGTCTTTTCACTAAACTATAATATCAATTGTCAAGCACAACAGTATAAATATCAGATTTTCTCTTCCATTGCCTGTTTTGATTTTGAGGAGAGAATAGGGTACAAGAATTTTAGAGCATGAGAGCTCTGGAAACCTAAGCAAAATTAGGTCTAATAACACAAGAACAAATACATAAATTCACATGATGGAATATTATACAACGAGAATGAACAATCTACAACTACACAAACTAATATAAACAAACCACACAAACCTAATGATGAGCAAAAAAGCCAGAATATATAATGAGCAAGAATATGTACTGTATAATTTCAGAAGAACTAATTTTGGCTTTAAGATGTTAGAAGTCAAGCTTACAATATGTGCTTTATCAATACGTATGTTATAATTTAAAAAAAAAAAAAACCGTCTATACACAGGGAGAGTCCAAGTCAAATTCAAGCAAGGTTTTTAAAAAGCCGAAACACTGAAAAAGGAGGTATGATGATAAGCATGCCAATGACCAGCCTTTCATTCTGGCCTGGGGTCAGTTCTCTTTACATTTTAGAGGATGGGCAAATACTAAATGCCCAAAAGGTATTTATGTTGGGTTGGGTAGAAACCTTCTGAGAATACTACCAATTAATTAATCATATCATAAATGATACTAATTATTTGGCATGACTGATGACTCTTCATTTAATTTTAAAGTAAAATTCATTTTAAAGTATCCAATAATTCAGATACTACTGAACAACTGATAAATACCTAAACAGTTATGTGTTTCATGGGGCAGAGAAGAAAACATTGAACACATTGGCTTTAGAATTTTTTAATTTAAATATATTTTTAAAATTTTATATATATATTTTAAATTTAAAACATTTACACATAATATAAAATATGTATAGAATACTCGAATATGTTTGAAAATGCACTTCCCTAGATTATACACTGAGCCTGTTTACAATAATTTGCTTTGTCAAATTTTAAATAAATTTTAGCACTAAAGAAAAAATTTGTATTAATAAATATTAAATCTATCTCATGCAATTTTCCCTCAAAGTAATTTTCATTCAGNTTTTAAAATTTTATATATATATTTTAAATTTAAAACATTTACACATAATATAAAATATGTATAGAATACTCGAATATGTTTGAAAATGCACTTCCCTAGATTATACACTGAGCCTGTTTACAATAATTTGCTTTGTCAAATTTTAAATAAATTTTAGCACTAAAGAAAAAATTTGTATTAATAAATATTAAATCTATCTCATGCAATTTTCCCTCAAAGTAATTTTCATTCAGAATTTCCTTTTTTTTTTAACTGTACCTTTTTTGTTTAGACACACAAACACTTTGGAATTTCAAATTTACAGAAAAGTTGTAAAGATAGCACAAAAAAAACCCATATACCCTTTATCCAGATTTATCTATTTAAATATTATTTAACATTTTGCCTCAGTTATTACTTTTTTTTCCATATATATATGTATATACATCTATCTGGGAGGAGAGACTAAACTATTTGAGAGTAAGTTGCATAAGTCATGGCCTTTACTCTTTTTTGGCAACAAGGTCTCACCGTCACCCAGGCCAGAGTGCAGTGGCACAAGCTTGGCTTACTGCAACCTCCACCTCCCAGGTTCAAGGGATTCGCCTGCCTCAGCCTCCTGAGTAGCTGGGACCACAGGTGCATGCCACCACACCCACCTAATCTTTGAATTTTTAGTAGAGATGGGGTTTCATCATGTTGGCCAGGCTGGTGTCCAACTCCTGACCTCAAGCGATCTATCTGCCCAAAGTGCTGGGATTACAGGCATGGGCCGCTGTGCTTGGCTTTTGTATTTTTTAATAGAGACAAGGTTTCACCATGTTGCGCAGGCTGGTCTCCAACTTCTGGGCTCAAGCAATCCGCCCATCTCAGCCTCCCAAAGTGCTGGATTTTTGGCGTGAGCCACCAGGCTTGGAGGGCTTTTACTCTTAAATTTCCTAAGATTAAAGATATTCTCTCACATAATCACAGTAATTAACTTTGATAAATTTAACATCAATACAGTATCTTTAATCCACTGGCTGTATTTCAGTTTTGTCACTTGCCCCAACAACGTTTCTTTTTTGTTGTTTTCGTTTTTTTTTTTTTTTAAAGACAGAGTCTTGCTCTTGTTGCCCAGGCTGGAGTGCAATGGCACGATCTCGGCTCACCGCAACCTCTGCCTCCCAGGTTCAAGCAATTCTCCTGCCTCAGCCTCTCAGGTAAGCTGGGATTACAGGCACGCGCGACTACACCCAGCTAATTTTTTTGTATTTTTAGTAGAGACAGGGTTTCTCCATGTTGGTCAGGCTGGTCTTGAACTCCCGACCTCAGGTGATCCGCCCACCTGGGCCTCCCAAAGTGCTGGGATTACAGGTGTGAGCCACCACACCCGGCCCAACAATGTTTTTTAATAACATTTTTCCTTTTATTACATGATCTAGTCTAGGATCATACTTACACATTTTCAAAGTATGAAGCAATACATTTTTATAAAGTGAAATTCTAATATCAACAGATTTTTTTTTTTTTTGAGACAGAGTCTTGCTCTGTCGCCCAGGTTGGAGTACAGTGGCACGAATTTGGCTCACTGCAAGCTCTGCCTCCCAGGTTCACGCCACTCTACTGCCTCACCTCCCGAGTAGCTGGGACTACAGGCACCCGCCACCTGGCCCGGCTAATTTTTTTTGTATTTTTAGTAGAGATGGGGTTTCACCATGTTAGCCAGGATGGTCTCGATCTCCTGACCTTGTGATCCGCCTGGCTTGGCCTCCCAAAGTGTTGGGGTTGCAGCATGAGCCACCACACCCAGCCTCAACAGATACTTTAATTGGCCAACTCAAATACATTTTTAGTTGGTGTTTATATAAAAATTTATCTTTCACTCTAGGAAAAACAATTTTTTATAAAAGTTTTCTTATTCAGGTTAACAAATGTCTATCACTCCTTACACAGGCAATATCAAATTTCTGATGGAATCTATAGCTGCTATTTAGGGTAAAATAAATTTTCTCAAAACTGACTTTGATTTTGGCACTATCTCTGATAACACTTCATAAAAAGTGTTTTTCCCTCTATAAATCATGCTGGTACAGTATACTGGCACTTTGTTTTAGAGAGAAGCTTGCAAAGGCCCTCTTAAGTAAATGAACATGCTCAGTTCAAATGACTCACTTGGCAGGAACAAGAAGTTTCACATGACAATTCATGGGCTAATTCGCATGACCCCACCAGTGAAAAATGTAATGTAATATTGGAATCTCAGACCAACAAGATACTGAAAAGTTCTTTTTTTCTCATAGTGACACCTGTTAACCCTTGCTCCTCAAAATGTGCTCCAGAAACACTGGTGTCATCTGAATGCCTGTTAGAAATGTACTCTGGGGCCCTATTCTGGTCCTACTGAACCAGAATCTGCATTTTAACTGCCAAAGTTTAGTTTATTGGTTTCTGAATTTATATCTCACCTTTAAAATGAAAGTAGTTAAGTGATCGTCTCTACACACATTAAAACTGCTTGGACAATAAAGAATCTCATGAGTATCAACTTATTTACTAGATTTTCATCACAGATTCAAAAGAAGAAAAAATAGAGATATCACTTATCAGTTATATGACTTTGGTCAAGTTACTTCACCTCTCTGTGCCTCAATTTCCTTACTTAAAAATGGTGGTAATAAGAAAATCTTTACTTTGAAAACCTACACCTCATGAAGTTATTGTGAGGATTAAATGAATTAATGTACACAAAGTCCTGAGAAAGGTGCCCGGCATACAATTATCTCCCAGTACATTCTGCTATTATCAGTATCACTAAACCTGAACAACTGTTGATTTTAGGTGAGACCTTAGCTTTACCACTGCTGTCTAGTAATAAGATGTTAACTTCTGTAAGCTTCCATTTTCATCTTTAAAAGGGGATAAGGCGAGGCATGATGGCTCATGCCTGTAATCCCACCACTTTGGGAGGCCAACGTGCGTGGATGACTTGAGGTCAGGAGTTCGAGACCAGCTTGGCCAACATGGTGAAACCCTGTCTCTACTAAAAATAAAAAATTAGCCAGGCATGGTGGTGTGCCCCTGTAATCCCAGCTACTCGGGTGACCAAGGCAGAATTGCTTGAACCCGGGAGATGGAGGCTGCAGTGAGCCAAACTGCACCACTGCACTCCAGGCTGGGCAACAGAGTGAGACTCTGCCTCAAAAATGAAAGAAAAAAGAAAAAAAAGGGATAATAATATTAAACTACATCATCACAGCATCATAGTGAGGAGTAAGTGCTAAAAGACAGGTAAAGGGGATAATTTGGTGTCTGGCATACGTGGAGTTCTATAATTACGTCCAAGAAGAGATGACATCAGAATGTTCTTTCTTCTGTAACTACAAATACTTAATGACAGAAGATGTTTTTAAAAGGTACCAAACATTTTCTTTTTTTTTTTTTTGAGACCGAGTTTCACTCTGTCGCCAGGCTGGAGTACAGTGGTGTGATCTCAGCTCACTGCAAACTCTGCCTCCCAGGTTCAAGCAATTCTCCTGCCTCAGCCTCATGAGTAGCTGGGACTACCGGCACATGCCATCACGCCCAGCTAATTTTTATATTTTTAGTAGACACGGGGTTTCACTCTGTTGGCCAGGATGGTCCTGATCTCGACCTCGTGATCTGCCCACCTCGGCCTCCCAAAGTGCTGGGATTACAGGCATGAGCCACTGTGCCCGGCTGGTACCAAACATCTTCTAAATGATAGAATGAACACTGAACTGGGAAACAAGAGCTCTGGGCATGGCCCTACCTGGCCTATGAGGGTTTGGAAAGGCAGTTAATTACCCCAGGTTTTAATTTTCCCATTTGTAAAATGAGAGGGTTGAGCTAGGGGCCATCAGTGATTACTTCCAGTACTAATATCAAATGGGGTATTTTATCACCTTAGAATTTTAAAACAATTTTACATAGGATTACAACATTGTCTAAAAAGAAAAAACTGTTTATATACAAAGTATAAAGCTCAGATTACACATATATAACAAATGCTAAATACTATATGTTAAGGACTGGTTAAAGGTTCCACAGTTGTGTTCAGTTTGTAAAAATTCATTAGACTACACACTCAGAATACGTGTAATTTTCTTTTTTCAAGACAGGGTTTCCCTCTGTCACCCAAGCTGGACTGCAATGGCGCAGTCTCGGCTCACTGCAACCTCCACCTCCCAAGCTCAAATGATTCTCCTAACTCAGCCTCCCAAGTAGCTGGGGTTACAGGCATGCGCCACCATGCTCGGCTAATTTTTGTGTTTTCAGTAGAGACTGGGTTTTGCCTTGTTGGCCAGGGTGGTCTCGAACTATTTGCCTCAAGTGATCCGCCCACCTTGGCCTCCCAAAGTGCTGGGATTAAAGGCTTGAGTCACCATACCCAGCCACAATCTATGTAGTTTTCTATATGGATTCCATACTTAGTGAAAACTTAAAATGTCAGAAAAGAATATTTCATATAAATCTAAAACTTTAACTTCTCCAGGAGTGGATCAGCAAGTTTCCAGACTACAGGTCCAAAGATCATTAATCTTAGAACTTTTCAGGACTTGAAATATTCCATCTTTATTCTAGATCCAGCAAAATTTGAGAACGAACACATTCATAAAATTTCATGCTATCATACTCTCAATCGTAAGCAGAAACAATACTGGATCTCAATCTCAACTCCAATCCTAAATAGCTATCTAACCTTGAATCACAACACCCCACTTATATATATATATATATATAAGGCTTCAGCTTCTTCATTTATATGATCCAGCACCGTATTAACTCTAAAATGCTTTTTTTGGAGATGGAGTCTCGCTCTGTCTCCCAGGATGTCCACCCCGCCACCCTGATTCAAGTGATTCTTCTGCCTCAGCCTCTTGAATAGCTGGGATTACAAGCCCATGTCACCATGCTGGGATAATTTTTGTATTTTTAGTAGAGATGGGGTCATGCTGGCCAGGCTGGTCTTGAACTCCTGACCTCAAGTGATCTACCTGCTTCAGCCTCCCAAAGTCTTGGAATTACAGGCGTGAACCACCGTGCATGGCCTCTAATACACTTTTCAATTCTAAAATCTTATGGAGCTGATATATTTCCCCAATTTGTATTACAAAAATAATAATATATACTTTAAAATTATAATCTAGAATTCTCCAGGAAATATTAAACATCCATATATAGTTTACTCAAAATTTTAAAACTACAATGATACATACCTCAGCTACATTTACTTACCTGAGTAAGTAACATAAAGGCATTATCTGCCCTAAGATGTTTGGTGAGAAATTCCACACAGTGTGCTTCCAAAGCTGGGACTGCATATTTCTTGGCAGTATAAAGAGTGGTCATAACTGTTTCTGGACCAATTTGAACTTCATCTGAATATAGAAATCTGGAAAGCAATTGGCACATTTGTAGAGATGATCAGTAATGTTTTAGATAAGCAATCCATCAAAGTTAAATTTCTGAGGAATATTTATTTATATTTTCACTATTTTATATTTTCATCTATCCATCCATCCATCCATCCATCCATCCATCCATCCATCCATCCATCCATCCATCGACAGGGTCTTGATCGATTCCCGGCTGCAGTGCATGGCTCACTGCAGCTTCAACCTCTCTGGCTCAAGCCATCCTCCCACCTCAGCCCCCCAAACAGCCGGGACTACAAGTTTGCACTACCACACCTGGCTAATTTTTTATTTTTTTGTAGAGACAGGTTTCACCATATTGCCCAGACTGGTCTTAAACTCCTGGGCTCAAGCCATCCTCCCACCTCAGCCTCCCAAAGTGCTGGGAGAATATTTTAAAACATAATGAGCAAACTGAAAAATAATCTGAAATCAGTATCACAACAGAGAGGCATAAGAATGATATAATGGACTTTGGGGACTCACGGGGGGAAGGGTGGGAGGGGAGTGAGGGATAAAAGACTACATACTGGGTACAGTGTATACTGCTCAGGTGACAAGTGCATCAAAATTTCAGAAATCACCACTAAAGAGCTTATCCATGTAATCAAAAACCACCTGTTCCTAAAAAACTATTGAAATAAAAATAAAAATAAATCTGCATCAGTCTTTGCAATCTACAGGGCATTTGCACATACATCTCATTTTATTCTTACTTAATCCTGAGGATTATTAATATTATTACTTAATCATGAGACAAATCTATGTCTCCAAGCCATCCTCAGAGTTCTTTCTAGCACCCCACTGCTCCTTAGGACAACAGTGGTTCACCTACCTTTCCCTCATCAAAAGATGTTCACTTAAGTAAATCTGCAGGTGGCTAAAATTGCATCTCTAAGTGTTAAAATATTCATTGATTTCTGATAATAGTGCCTTCTTATTCTGGGCATCTTTTAACCTTCCATCGTTATCCCAGAATTAGCATAATGACCACAGATTAGAGTACTGGGGCTTGGGAGGAATAAAGCAACTTAATAATATATTAAATGACTCCATCTTGCTATGTACTTTGTAGTATTTAGGTCCAATTTTCTCTAAAATATTATCTAGCAGCCCCAATGTTGCCTTCCTCCTAGTTCACTGCTTCTAACTGGTAGGTCGAGAGATAAATCAGTTTTATAGAACTGAGAAAAATGGGGGAGGGTGAGCATCAGGATAAATAGCTAATGCATACTGGGCTTAATGCCCAGGTGACAGGTTGATAGGTTGGTAGGTGCAGCAAACCACATTACCACATGTTTACCTATGTAACAAACCTGCACATCCTGCACGTGTACCCTGGAACTTAAAATAAAATCAAAAAAAAAAACAGACCGAGCACGGTGGCTCACGTCTGTAATCCCAACACTTTGGGAGGCTGAGGCAGGTGGATCACCTGAGGTCAGGAGTTCGAGACCAGCCTGGTTAACAAGGTGAAACCCAGTCTCTACTAAAAATACAAAAATTAGCTAGGCCTGTAATCCCAGCTACTCAGGAGGCTGAGGCAGAAGAATCGCTTGAACCTGGGAGGCACAGGTTGCTGTGAGTCGAGATCATGCCACTGCATGCTGGCATGGGCAACAGAGCTAGACTCCATCTCAAAAATAAATAAATAAATAATAAAATTAAAAAAAAAAAAAGAAATGAGAAAAAGCTAAGATTCTCAGTGAAGACCTGGGTGGTTCTTGTTAAACTATACTTGAACTTGTGCATATCATCTTTAGGTCTCTTTCTGTGGCTCCTCAGAAACCCTTGTGCTTACTGCCCAGTTCTCAGCTACACTTAAGATAGCTGAGGCTACCGGAGAAGTACGGCATTAAGAACCATTATTTCGGCCAGGTGCAGTGGCTCACGCCTGTAATCCCAGCACTTTAGGAGGCCAAGGTGGGCGGATCACGAGGTCAGGAGATCGAGATCATCCTGGCCAACATGTGAAACGCCATCTCTACTAAAAATACAAAAATTAGCCGGATGTGGTGGCACGCACCTGTAATCCCAGCTGCTCAGAAGACTGAGGCAGGAGAATCACTTGAACCTGGGAGAAAGAGATTGTAGGGAGCCGAGATTGCACCACTGCACTCCAGCCTGGCAACAGAGCAAGACTCCTTCTCAAAAAAACAAATAAAAAATTTAAAAAAAAAACCATTATTTCTTTTTCTTTTTCTTGAGATGGAGTTTTGTTCTTGTTGCCCAGGCTGGAGTACAATGGTGCGCTCTCAGCTCACTGCAACTTCCGTCTCCCAGGTTCAAGTGATTCTCCTACCTCAGCCTCCCGAATAGCTGGAATTATAGGCACCCGCCAACACACCTGGCTAATTTTTTGTATTTTTAGTAGAGATGAGGTTTCACTATGTTGGACAGGCTGGTCTCAAACACCTGACCTCAGGTGATCCACCTGCCTTGGCCTCCTAAAGTGGTAGGATTATAGGTGTGAGCCACCGTGCCTGGCTTTTTTTTTTTTTTTTTGAGAGAGAGTCTTGTTCTGTCGCCCAGGTTAGAGTACACTGGTGCAATCTCTGCTCACTGCAACCTCCACCTCCCGGGTACAAGAGATTCTCCTGCCTCAGTCTCCCGAGTATCTGGGATTACAGGAGTGCATCACCATGCCCGGCTAAATGTTGTATTTTTAGTAGAGACAGGGTTTCACCATGTTGGCTAGGCTGGTCTCGAACTCCTGACCTCAGGACCACCGTGGCCTCCCAAAGTGCTGGGATGATAGGCGTGAGCCATCGCGCCCGGCAAGAACCATTATTTCATTTCGGTGATAAAGACATAAGAACACTTCAGAAAAAAAATTTTTTTTAAGATTATTTACCCAGAAGATTCAGACCCAAGTAGCCTTAGATATGAGCTCCCAGAACACTTACTATACTTGTATTTCCAGGACCCAAGTTGTAAAATATGGGTTTAAGAAAACCCATTATCGGCTCCGCGCGGTGGCTCACGCCTGTACTCCTCACTTTGGGAGGCAGATCACTAGGTCAGGAGATTGAGGCCATCCTGGCTAACAGGGTAAAACCCTGTCTCTACTAAAAATGAAAAAAAAAAAAAAAAAAATTAGCCGGGCATGGTGGTGGGCGCCTGTAGTCCCAGCTACTCAGGAGGCTGAGGCAGGAGAATGGCAAGAACCTGGGAGGTGGAGCTTTCAGTGAGCCGAGATCGAGCTACTACACTCCAGCCTGGGTGACAGAGAGAGACTCCATCTCAAAAAAAAAAAAAAAAAAACCAGAAAACCCATTATCTTCTTTCAGAATACTCTTATTACACTGAGGTGAGTGAGGAAAGTTAAGTTCTATTTCATGTCCCTACCCTCTACCTTTCAACTTCCTCATTTTATTCCTATGGCCATAATCACCATGCACAATGAAATGCTAGCCTGTTACATCCCCCTCGCTCCCTACCTTAACCAAATCCTGGCACTTTTCTGATAAGTTACCTTTACAACTATCTCAGGTGGAGGTATACTCCCCTGTATCTCAGGTTCAAAGGCAAGGGTGCTGTTTTTCAGAATCACATTGTTCTTACATACTTTTTTCCCCTGAACACTCCTTTTAGAGACTCCTTAGTCAACTGTATCACCCTCATAACATTCACTTGCCATTATGTAGCATACTCTGTGATGAATACAGAGAATTAAAAACTAAGTAAGGCACAGTCCCTCCTGGCCAAAGGGAGGGGAATGAATAAACCAGAGAGAAAGCTACCATTAGTTGAGTGTCTGCCATATGACAAATGCCAATTCATTTAATCCTCTCACATAGAAGGAAGGTGCTATTCCCTAAATTTCAATAAGAAAACCAAGGCTGAGAAAACAGAAGAGCTGTTTACTATCACGCACCATTTCTGGGCTTCTAACTGTTTTCAGTGCCATACAATAAGGCCAAGAGGAAACAGACTGCTTGGGTTTGAGCTTGTTTTGTCACTTGCTGGCCATGTGACTTAAGTTATTATCAACGCCTGCCTCTCTAAAAAGAGGAGAATAACAGCACCTACTTCATAATGTTGTGAAGATTAACATAAATTAAAACACAAAGCATTTTGAATAATGCCTGACAAATTGCCTCAGTAAATATTAGCTGTTTATCTGCATGTTGTCTCATATTTTTTATCACTATTTCCCTCTGCATTTTGGAAGATTTCCTGGCCATTATTTTCTGGTGCCTTCCTCTTTTTCTCCCCAGCAATCACGTTTAAATTTCTAAGAATCCTTGCTTCTTTCTTGATCATTCCTTTTTTCTCCACAGCACCACGTCCTGGTTTTATGAATACAAAGCTTTCTGAAGTCTCCAAGATGACATTAACCAAAGTTTTAAAAGTTCTCCTCTATTTCCTTGAGGATCCGCTGCTGTGTTTCTCTTGGTCTTTGTCATTCACATTCTGCTGTTCTTTATATGTCAAACGATTAAACACTGTCTCCAACTTCAGTATTCTAAGCAGCGGGTCTGTTTTCAAGACAAAACAATCTCCAAAACAGAAAGGTTGGCTGGGAGCTCTGTGTATACGGGAGGCTTGCTGACTGGCACTGGCACCTGGCATTAGAGTGGGAAGCCAGCCCTAGCACAGAGACCCCTCAAAGCCATTGGAAGAGAGCTTAACCCTGGGGTCCCAAAGCCATACCCAGCAGTCCCAGTTCTTCTCAGGCAGTCTGTTCAATTTATCTCAAAAAACCTGTCCATTGTCATAGGGAGTAAGTCTGCAACAGCTGGTTAAGGGGATGGTTTACACATAGGCTTTAAATTAATTTTCATGTTTTAGCACTACCTTCTCATTTCCACCCTCCTTACTTCCAACTCCTAGCCAATAACTTTGTTGCGGTTCTGCCAGGAAAGGCGCTCCCAGCTCCACTGAGGCTTTGAAAGCTCTGGATTCTGGGCTCCAGATTCATCCACTCTAGTTCATCCGTCAACCAGCTTCCAACTTCTTTGTTCCTTTCTACTCTGTTGGCCCTTCCAACTTCTCTTTGTCTCTTCATTGTAATGGACTCACCATTTTTTAAACATTTCTTAATAGTCATTTTAATTGAGAGAGAGAAAATGCTAACAGCATGCTCAATTCCCTTCTTAAACTAGAAACCGAAGAAATTTTTGTTTTAGGCCAGGCACAGTGGCTCATGCCTGTAATCCCAGCTATCTGGGAGGTTGAGGTGGGAGACTCACTTGAATCTGGGAGGCAGAAGTTGCAGTGAGCCGAAATCGCACAACTGCACTCTGGCCTGGCCAACAAAGTGAGACTCAAAAAAAAATTTTTTTTTGTTTTGTTTTAAGGACAAAGTAGAAGTCTAGAAGTCCTTACATGCCTGCCTTTATTTATTTTGTCAGGTAAAATTACTAGAGTCGTAAAACAGAGCAGGAATGTGAGGCCTTTATCACCATTTGCCCTTGAGTAGATTCACACTTAAAAGCACAAGTGCCACAAACCTAAACATGGTTCTATGAGAATCTATAAATGCAGGCTTTGACTTAGGAAGATGTGGAAAAGGTTTGTAGAGGAATTTCTGCTTGAGATTAGATCTAAAAGATTAAAAGGACAGGGGAAAGTACACTCCAGGAACAAGAGAGAATCATGTTTGTAGATTACTTTGTGTGAGATCTCCCATTCAAATTGCTTTTATCAAATTATACTTCGGTAATATACCTTTGGCTTCTATCAAGGAACATTTTTTAAAAAGAAGTATGCATCTGAAGACACAGATTGTAGACACTTCATTACAGCAATGCCTTCTGTATGAAGGGATCTCATCAGGATTTTTTTTTTTTAAACTCATCTAATTATCAGATTTATGCATCTTCTAAGCAGTTGCCTTGTTTTTAATCTATAAATAATTATGTCCACCCACGTTTCTCTTTTTGCATTAGCTGCTAAGATAATTAAAACAAAGTTGGCCAGGCCTGGTGGCTCACGCCTGTAATCCCAGCACTTTGGGAGGCCAAGGCAGGTGGATCACCTGAGGTCAGGAGTTCGAGATCAGCCTGCCCAACCTGGTGAAACCCCACCTCTACTAAAAATATAAAAATTAGCCAGCATGGTGGCAGGTGCCTGTAATCCCAGCTACTCCGGAGGCTGAGGCAGGAGAATCACTTGAACCCAGGGCGACAGAGGTTGCAGTGAGCTGAGATCGAGCCATTGTACTCCAGCCTGGGTGACAGAGCAAGACTCTGTCTCAAAAGCAACAACAACAGCAAAAAATAGTAATAATAATAAAAGTTTATAGCTTACTTATAACATACATTTTGTTTGTTTCTGAGACAGGGTCTCATTGTCACTCCAGGTGGAAAGTGGTAGCATGATCATAGCTCACTGTATCCTCAAATTCTTGGGCTCAAGTGATTCTCCTGCTTCAGCCTCCGGAATAGTTAATACTACAGGCACATGCCACTATGCTCAGCTAATTTTTTTTTATGTTTTTGTAGAGACGGGTCTTGCTATATTTCCCAGGCTAGTTTCAAACTCCTGGACTCAAGCAATCCTTCCGCCTCGGCCTCCCCAAGTGCTGGGATTACAGGTCTGAGCCACTGTACCCAGCTCGACAGCATACATTTTTCTATTAGCTTCACTCTTGACTCTAGTTTATTTCTTACCCTGTGTTTCTTATAAGACATTTTAAGTTCTTTTGGGTGCACTGCATATTAAAAATAAATACAGGACAATAAACAATAAGAAAAGGATCTCTGTGTATCTTATATTTTTAATTTCTTATACACTACTACGCACATTGTGGGCATGTGTTTAAGTCTCAATAAATACATGTTAATTGACTAGACAATTCAGTATAGGTTTCTATATAATGTCAAAAGGGAAAATATTTTCATTTGTAATTTTAAAAGTTACTTAAAATCCAGGAATCCTCTTGGTTCGTATGTATACATTTCTTCTACATTCTATTTAATTATTAGAGTTTCTATAATATTTTAAAAAACTAAGCCAAGGTTTTAAAATATAAAGATTAAACATGACATTACCACAATTCTTTGTATTTTAAAGTGACCATTTAAGCTCTCATATACAACCTCTAAGGACGAGAGCACAGAAAAATTATTACATATCCTCAAATTAGTCCTATTTTCCCCCAAAATTAATAGTTTTCCAAAAAAAACCCAAAATAAACAAAATAAAACACTTAGGTTACATTTAATCTAATTAAAAATGTAGAGCTGGGCATGGTAGCTCACACCTGTAATCCCAGCACTTTGGGAGGCCCAGGCAGGCAGATCACCTGGGGTCAGGAGTTTGAGACCAGCCTGGCCAATATGGTAAAACCTCATCTCTACTAAAAATACAAAAATTAGCCAGTGTGGTGGCACACACCTGTAATCCCAGCTATTCGGGAGGCTGAGCCAGGAGAATCACTTGAACCCAGCAGGGGGAGGTTGGGTGAGCCAAGATCATACCACTGTACTCCAGCCTGGGCAACAGAGACTATCTCAAAAAATAAAATAAAACAAATTGTAAAAGCCTAAGGTGAAAACTTGATTTTATATAAGAATGATCAAAAGATCATGTATAAGAAACTTTGTATCACTACTTATCTGTTCATTTTACTCAAAAACATTTATTGAGGAATTATATAGCAGGCACTGTAAAAGTCCTAGAGATAAAAATATGGGTAAGATAGCTTTGCCCATAAAAAGCTTACCCAGTCAGTCATGCATTACTTAATGATGGGGATACATTCTAAGAAAGGCATTGTTCGACAATGTCATCATCATGCAAACATCATAGAGTGTACTCACATAAACCTCAATGGTATAGCCTACTACGCACCTAAGCTATGTTGTATAGCCTATTGCTTCTGGGCCACAAAGCAGTACAGCATGTTACTTGTTACTGTACTGAATACTGTAGGCAACTTTAAAACAATGGTGAGTACTGTGTATCTAAACACAGAAAATGCACAGTAAAAATACCGTATTATAATCTTATGGGTCCACCATCTTATTTGCAGTCCATTGTTGACCAAAATGCCGTTATGTGGCGCACGACTATAGTCTGGCACTGAAATGATTAAAAAGTAATGTCCTAATAACAGAAATATATACTAGGCACTCATATCTAATAAATAATCTCTAATGATGGCCCTAAGAAATCATGCTTTCTCATGGTCATGCCCTTACATAGATTTGTCCCATGATGAATCTGGGTTGGCCCTGTGTGAGCCCCTTGAACAGATTGTGGCAGAGTGACATTGCACCAGTCAGAGACCTACACCTCAAGGATGCCTGGCAGCTCCTGCTTTTGTGTTCTTGGGAGTCATGAGCCATGACATCAAGCTACCCTGCTGGAGAGATCAGCTGAAGAAGCCTCTTGAAGAGGACCTGAGACTTAAGGCTCAGCCATCCCAGACTCTGAGTCAAACCTCCAGATGAGTCCAACCCCACCTGCTATCTGACTACAGCTACATAAATGACAAACCACCTAGGTGATTCCAGTCAAACCACACACTGTAAAAGATAATAAAACAGTTGTTTAAGTCACTAGGTATTCCAGTGATTTGTTCTAGAGCAACAGATAACCAAAACATGCTGTGAGAGATTAGATGAGCCAGTGTGCAATTTTGCCTATGGGTGGAATTTTTACAGAGGAGGTAAAGCCTGAAGATTATCTGAAGAGTAGTAATTAAGTGTGGAGCCCTGGCAGAAAGACTGAGAAGTACAAAGGTAAGAAGGCCTTAGAAGGCAGGCACTAAAACAAGAAAAAGGCCATCAGGAATTAAGGTTGAAACACTGAGTGGATGGAGAGGAAGAAAGAGATCAAATCACAAAGGTTTCATGTACTGCTAAAGTGTTTAAACTTCATCCTGTGGGTAAAAAGAAGTCATTAAAAGATTCAAGGGAATCATATGACGATATATCAATATCGGAGAGATCACTGTTAACACGGTGAAAGGAGAGAGTTAAGTCTAAAGGCAGTAGTTTGGTTGAAGCAATGCAGAAAAAAATGGAGAGGCAGGTAGAATTTTCAGGAATGGTCTAAAATGAACAAAAAATGTGTAGAATGGAGTGAAATGAAACTACAATTTGGAAGTAAGCCCATTAAGTCACTTCCTAGCTGACCCACAGAATCATAAGCAAGACTAAATTATGGCTTTTTGGGGGTTGCTTTATTTATAGCATTAATATGGCAAAAGCTATTGCAGGGGGATAAGAAGTATGCCTGTCTCAAAGGATTTTTCTGAAATTTAAGTGAGATCACAAAGGGGCTTAGGAACAATCTATGGCACACAGTAAGTACTCATTAAATGTCAGATATTTTTATTAATAACATGTCCATTTGCATGGGTATAAAACATTACTTGGCGATGGTCCACTTGGAAATGATGGTCTGAAGCTAAGCAGAGCTTTGGAGACACAGGTTGGGGAGTCAGTGCGTAAAGCTCTCACTTTGGTTGATGGGAGAAATGATGAGAGCTGAGGACAGAATACTGAAGAACACTTACTCCGTGCCTCTTCCATCACGTCATTCTCTGTTCCCCTTTGCAACAAAACTCCTAATTGTTTATACTAGCTGTCTCCAGCTCCTCACTTCCCATTTTCTCCCTAACCTACTCTAATCAGCTGAAATCACTCTTGGCAGGGTTATCAATAGCTTCCATCTTGACAAGACTAAAAATCAACTCAAAGTCTTCATTCTACTTGACTGTCAACAGCATTTAGCATAACTGACCGCTTTCCACTTTCCGTAGTTAACATTTCCCACTTCTTTCTTGAAATGTTTTCTTTGACTTGACTTTCAGAATACCATGCTCCTTGCTTTCTCTTCTAATTCCAATGACAGCTGCCTCTCAGTTTCATTTTATGCTTTTTTCTGCTACATCTCTACATATTCAAAGATTCCAGAGCTCATCCTTGTACCTTTCTTGTGATCTCACTTGATCTCCCGATTTAAATACCATTCACTTTTAACTTTCAAATTTATGTTCAGCAAGCTCTTCCCTAACCTCCAAATTCATATTTCTATCTACTCTATGACCCTACTTGGATGTCATGGAAGTCATCTTGGTTGTACCTTCAAAAGTATATCCAGAATTTGACCATGTCTCATCATGTCCTTTGCTATCTCTCTAGTACAAGGTACAACTCACCATCGCCTCTTGCCTAGACTACTGCAAAAGCCTCTTCATCTGTGACCTTGCTGCCTATTTTACTCCAACCACTGCCAGAAAGAGTTTGTTTTTTTAAAATGTAAATCAGATCACAGCCTCCTGCCACCACCTCTACCTTCCCAACCCCATTCAAAACTCTCCAAAGGCTTTCCATGAAATTGCAGCTGAAAAAGTCTTCGCTCAGTCTCTAAATCCCTGCACCATCCTGTCTGGCCTATCTTTTTGACCTCATTTTCTACCACTTCCGCCTACTGTGCTCAAGGTATATTGGTTCACTCTTGTGTTCCTCCAATAGGAGATCCTTGTGCCTAAAACAAGCAATGCTTTTCCTTGCTGAGAATGTTCCTTCTCTCATAACTTGATTATTTTTCTTCAAAACATTCATCAGTACTTAACATTGTATCTTTAATTTCCCCTTACTAGATTATGTGCTTCATGAGGGCAAGGACTTTTTCTTGTTTACTGCTGTATCCCAAACACCTACAACAGCCACTCCCGGTTTCACAAGCACCCCAAAAGGGAGACATATAGTATTTGTCAAATAAACAACTGAAGAACATCATTTAAAGGTCAGGCAGTTCAACGTGCGCAGTTTCTGTAAGGCTTCAAACTTAAGTTCGTAAGCCTGTAAGTAATGTTAAATAATTCAAGTATGCCCAAACTAACCTACTCTTCCAACTTAGCAAGTACTATCAGGCATCTTTTTGTCACGTATTAGCTAACTACAACATCTATGTTACAAAGCCAGCCAACACCAAATTTAGAAATCAGTCCAGATATCAATTTCAAAAAGAAAAATGACCAGAACCTGAAGGATAAATACAATGCCATGAAAATAAAACACACTGAAAATGTAAAAATGAAAAAAAAGTTTAAAAATGTAAAAAAGTTTTAAAATGTAAAAAAAACAAAAAACAAATTGCACTGTCCCACATTTCAAACACTCTAAAATTAACTTATTTTCTATTGATGGTAAAGGACTAATTAGCAGCTTCAGTGAAAACATAAAAATATGCATTTTTTCCTCTACATTCTTATACCAGTAATGTCAATATTTTTTCAAAATAAAAAATTGCCCCAAAATAGCTTTAGATTTGTGGTTCTCAAATTTAGTTTGTGTAAGTATCACTTAGGGAGAGTGTTAAAAATGCTACCAATGTCTCACCTCCAAATATTAAGGTATATAATGAGGACGAGATCTACACATTTCATAAGCACCCCAGAAGATTATAATGCAGATGGCCCAAAGATCATTTTGAAAACTACTTCTAGTCTAGAAAATCCAAATGAACTATACCCAATCCTCCTGGTGAACTTTAAACTAAAATGACCTGGATTTTAGCTTTTGAGGTCCCCCCCCACCCCCCGCTTTATAAATGTAATTGAACTAAATTACAGAAAATATCAGCAACAAAGAGAAAAGAAGAAAAAAAGGTACTTTCATCTTACTACTCCAGGTGCCTTTGCTTAGCATTTTGGTATGTTTCCTTTTATCCTTGTCTCTAGGTATATGTTTGTCCATTTCTTTTCACGTTGTAATCATGGTGCAGTTTCAAGTGCTATCCATCATATTTAGTGACCGCATTATATTTCATCAAGTGAACCTATCACTGTTTAACCATTCCCTACAGCTGACTACTTCCTCACTACTATAAATAAAGTTGTAAATATTTTTGTACGCAACTTTTTTTTCAGTACTTGAATGCTTCTTACATGTGGAAAGAAAATCTATAGCACCAAACTGTTTTCCAAAAGGGTTTTTACCACTATCTTTGTCAGATAACGCTGTTCAGATGTTACCTTTAAACTTTTTGGTGGGATTAATGGAAGGAAAAAATACCACTGTCTTTTAATCTGCACTTCCTAATTACCAGCCAGGTAAAACATTCGTTAATTAGTTGTATTTTTTCTTTCTCTAAGTTATCTATCCTGTTCTTTATTCATTTGTTAATGGAATCTTAGTATTTGTTTCTAGTTGTGTGAACTTTACATTCATTTCCTTGTTTGATTCTGATCCAGTGTGAACCTTTGTATCTAATTTTGTCCACCGACCTGCCTGTTTTTGCTTCAGTACTACCCAAGACTCTGCCACTTTAATAACAACACGTTCTACTCAGTCAGCTATTTAAAACCATCTTGGTATAATGAAACAGACATGGTCTTCAGTGCGAGTTAAATGTTTGTTACCTTGGGCAAGATACTTGACTCTTCTGGGCTTCAATCCCATTTGTAAAACTGGGGTAAACAATTCTTATGCCTCCTTAACAGGATGGCTGTGATTAAAAGCTAATAATGCCAAACAATCACATCTTTCCATTAGATGTCAATCTACTATCCTCAAATAACCAACAAGCAAATTCTAACATCAAAGGAGGGATGCATTTATAAGCAAATGTGACCTTGTGTGTAGAAATATGAAACAGGTAAAGCCTCACTTATCTGTTTTGGTATTTACTTTCCTGGGTCTTGACAACTAATACGTTAATGAAAAACAAAAACAAAAGTGGCCAGGCCCGGTGGTTTCACGCCTGTAATTCCAGCACTTTGGGACGCCAAGTGGGTGGATCGCTTGACCCCAGGAGACCAGCCTGGGCAACATAGTGAAACCCTCTCTCTACCAAAAATTAAAAAAAAAAAAATTAGCCGGGCGTGGTGGCGCGTGCCTGTAGTCCCAACTACTCGGGAGGCTGAGGTCGGAGGATCACAGCCCGGAGAGGTCGAGGCTGCAGTGAGCCATGATCGCGTTACAGCACTCCAGCCTGGGCCGCTTTCAAAAAACGCGGAGGGAAGGGGGTGACAATAACCCCAAAACATCAGTCCTGCAAGATTTTTCAACTACTCTCTTCCCCAAACAAAACATAAAACATCGCAAATGAGCAATCGGGACAACCTGATCTGTTCCTCTATCCTTGCCACCTAATTCTGAAGCCTGAGCGACAATCCACAATTGGAATGCGAAGCGCCTTTCAACGGTAAAACGTACGCTTGCTGGATGAAGACATGAACGTTTAGTTGGCGACTGAGCCGTCCCGGCTCACAGATTTCGATTTCGACCCTCCGGAGCATCAACGGCTCCGGAGGAAATTGAGGCCCTGGGCGGGTCAGAGGAGCCCAGTCCAAGGTCATCCGGGAGTCGGGGCGGGCTGGGCCCAGGGGGACCCTCAGCCCGGCCGGCGCCGCGCCGCCGCTCACCTCAGCAGCGCCAGGAAGGCGGCAGGCTCCACGTCCGGCAGCTCGATCTCGGCCGACGTGGTGGCCATGCCGCCGTTGAACATGGCGTCGAAGACAGCGCTGCCGGCCGCCAGCACGAAGCGGTGGGCGGGGATGCGCTGCGGGCCCCCGGCGGCGGCGGTGCCGCGGCCCTTGCCCAGTACGAAGCGCACATCGCTTAGCAGCTCCGAGTTGAAGAGGAAAGCAAACCGCTCCTTCAGCGACGCCTTGGTCGCCTGCCAGTTGTAAAGAGGTTCCCGCTGCAGAGGGAGCAGGGGCCCCAGAGAGGACGGTGAAGGCGGCGGCGGCGACCCCGCGGGGCCCGGCTCCGCCTCAGCCCCCGACGCCAGCTCCCCAGCTGCGGCAGGCCCGAGCGAGGCCATCCTCCAGCTGCGCGGTTGCCCAGGCTAGGAACAGAACTCCACCGCCATCGCCGAGGCCGCCTCCGCAGGCCAGCACCGCCTCCCTGCCTTCCGGGAAAGGCGCTTCCGGGGGCCTAGCGCCTCCTCAGGCCCCTCCCTGACCGCGCGCGCCCCCGCACGCCGGGGTTGCCGCTGTGCGCGGCCGCGGGAGGTGTGACAGGACGGACTTGAGGAGGCCCAAGGGCAGGGGTGTGGGGAGCTCGTCCTAGTCTAGCGCTCCCGGAGGTGGAGCTTCTGCAGGCTGGGTGCTGCCGGGCCTGTGGGCACCCACCCCCTGGCTCAATCCTCTGGGTATCTGACTCAGTAGGTCTGGGGTAGGGCCTGAGAATTTGTAATTTTAAGATGCATAGCGGATCTGCAGGCAGCTCGCACTCCTGCCTGGGGATGAGGGGCCGCGAAACCCGTGGAAATTCCGGGAGCAGAGGTGGAAGGCTTAGAACCCCAGTGACCTCTCTCCCCAGGTCCGCAGGTCCCTTTCCCTTCTAATTCCCCCTTTGGTTCGGTGCTCCAGGCTTAAGAGACATTTCCTTTTACTGTTTCCATCCCTGTATTGAAACCCCTAGTGCTTACCCACCTTCCCTTCTAGCGCTTGTTTTCAGTCCTTGCACTGAACAAACCACTGCTTAAGCTTGAAATTTAAAAAATTAAAAATTAAAACACACACACAATGGAAAAGGCCCTATTATCCCTTCCCAGGCAGTATTTACAATGCGGATCATCATGATCGGGGGACAGAGGCCTTCCTTCTCCCCGCTTCAGTGAGGCAGGCCCTGAGTTAAGTCAGCTATTAAAGGCAGAACATAGAAAACTCAAGAAATAGTTACTGACCAGGCACGTATAGTTGGAAACACCTATTCTTTGCAGGAAGAGCCTTGCAGATTACAAATGCCTCAACTAAATAGTATACTCCAAACCTGGGTTTCTCCTGTAAAATCACTCCACTTGTGAAACCACCAGAAGGGACTTCCAGCTGTTAGGCATTTAGAATGGTAACTTCTTTGGGAGAGGAACGTGCTCGGGAAGAGACTTAAAGCAGTAGGGGCTGAAATAATGGATGCAACAACCCCTTACCCAAAGCCAGCAGGCAATTCCTCAAGACAAGGGGACATCATACTACTAATGATACCATTATCACATAAAACATCGTGATAACAAAATTGACCATATCATCAAACCATCTATACATAATTTTTTTTGAGACGGAGGCTCGCTCTGTTGCTAAGGCTGGAGTGCAGTGGCACGAAGTCCGCCTCCGGGGCTCAAGCGATTCTCCGCCTCAACCTCCAGAGTAGCTGGGATTACAGGTGCCCGCTACCACATCCAGCTAATTATTTGTATTTTTAGTAGAGATAGGGTTTCACCATGTTGGCCAGGCTGCTCCCGAACTCCTGACCTCGTGATCTGCCCGCCTCGGCCTCCCAAAGTGTTGGGATTACAGGCGTGAGCCACCATGTCCAGTCCTATATATAATATTTAATGTACGGTTAATATTTAAGTTTCCCCACTTGTCTTTTTTTTTTTTTTTGGAGGCGGAGTCTCGCTCTGTCACCCACGCTGTAGTGCAGTGGCATTATCACCGCTCACGGCAAGCTCTGCCTCCTGGGTTCATGCCATTCTCCTGCCTCAGCTTCCCAAGTAGCTGGGACTACAGGCACCCGCCACCAAGCCCTGCTAATTTTTTTTTTTTTTTCTATTTTTAGTGTGTCCAGAGTTGATTCATTTGGGTGGGTTTGTGGTCTCGCTGACTTCAAGAATGGAGCCGAGGACCTTCACGGTAAGTGTTACAGCTCTTAAAGATGGCATGGACCCAAAGATTTATTGTGAAGAGCAAAAAAACAAAGCTTCCACAACACTGAAGTGAACCACAGCTCCTTGCAGCTGCTGCCTAGCGGAAGAATGGAGGGAGAACGGGCGTGTGGAGCAAGGCGGTTCGGTGGCCAGCTTTTATTTCCTTATTTGTCCCCACCCATGTCCTGCTGATTGGTCCATTTTACAGAGTGCCGATTGGTCTATTTTACAGAGTGCTGATTGGTCCATTTTACAGAATGCTGATTGGTCCATTTTACAGAGGCTGATTGGTCCATTTTACAAACTTCTAGCTACCCACAGAGTGCTGATTGGTGTGTTTTTTACAGAGCACTGATTGGCAGGCACATTTTACAAACCTCTTGTAAGAAAAGTTCTTCAAGTCCTCACCCAACCCTGAAGGCCAGTTGGCCTCACCTGTCATTAGTAGAGAGGGGGTTTCACCATGTTAGCCAGGATGGTCTCCATCTCCTGACCTTATGATATGCCCACCTCAGCCTCCCCAAAATGCTGGGATTACAGGCATGAGCCACCGCGCCCCGCCAAAAGTATCTTTCATAAGTGAGTTTTTTTCCAATCCAGGATCAAATCAATGTTCACATATTATTGACTGTGTTGGCTTTTTTGAAAGTCCGGGGAATTGTGGAATATAATGCTCCACAATCTGGATTTGCCTGGTGGATTCTATATGATTCATGGTTAGATTCCAGGTTAAACATTTTAGGCAAGAATATGCTGGTGATGTTAAATACTTCATTGCCTCACTTCAGAAAACGTATGCTATCCCACTGTGGGTGATGCTAAGCTTGATGACCTGGTGAGGCTGTGACTGTCAGATCTCTCCATTGTGAGGGTGCATGATTCTTATGTAATAAGTAATCCATGAGGGTGAAACTCTGAGACTGTTTGACCTGTTTCCCCAAAAAGCTTTCACCTACTGATTTCAGCATCCACTGATGATTCAGAAAATTAATTCACTTACTACTTTTAAGTGTCATCCCAGGTATTCTAATGCAGGCCTTCCAGAGATCACACTCTACAGTATACTATAGTAGCTAGTTTAAAAGGAAACCAGATTTAAAAACATAGAATTGGACATGAGAAAGGATATATAAACACAATTATGGAGTTAAAAAATATGAGTAATTCTATTAGTGGCTTTGAAAATATCAAAGAAATGTATTCATCTAGAAAACCTGGACAATTCAAAACCTGGACACAGGGCAGGCATTGAAACTTTCAAAATAATAACCTTCAGGGAAAGTCTTCCCTGAGGTTCCAGATGAGCTAGTTAAACATGTTATTATTGTTTTAAAAGAAATGTTTAAAATAATACATGTGTGTTGTAGAAGTAAGTAGACTTCCAGTTTCAGCCATAATGTACCAACTTGTCTAACCTACCCACCAAAAACAACTATACAAGCTGGAATGTGTGTGTGTGTGTGTGTGTGTGTGTGTGTGTGTGTGTGTATGTGTTTGTGTTTGTGTGTATAAACAACTGTTTGAAGGCATTGTTAAAGAAAAAAGTTATTCTGGGCTGTCGCGGTGGCTCATGCCTGTAATCCCAGCACTTTGGAAGGACAAGGGAGGCAGATCACCTGAGGTCAGGGTTTGAGACCAGCCTGGCTGACATGGTAAAACCCCATCTCTACTAAAAATCCAAAAATTAACGGAGTGTGGTGACATATGCCTGTAATCCCAGCTACTCGGGAGGCTGAGGCAGGAGAATCGTTTGAACCTGGGAGGCAGAGGTTGCAGGGAGGCAGAGGTTGCAGGGAGGCAGAGGTTGCAGGGAGCCAAGATCGCGCCACTGCACTCCAGCCTGAGCAACAGAGCAAGACTCCATCTCAGAAAAGAAAAGAAAAGAAAAGAAAGGAAAGGAAAGGAAAGGAAAGGAAAGGAAAGGAAGGAAGGAAGGAAGGAAGGAAGGAAGGAAGGAAGGAAGGAAGGAAAGAAAGAAAGAAAGAAAGAAAGAAAGAAAGAAAGAAAGAAAGAAAGAAAGAAAGAAAGAAAGAAAGAAAGAAAAGAAAGAAAGAAAGAGAAAGAAAGAAAGAAAAAGAAAGGAAGGAAGGAAGGAAGGAAAGAAAGAAAGAAAGAAAGAAAGAAAGAAAGAGAGAGAAAGAAAAAGAAAAAAGTTATTCTGACACTAGTTGAAATGGTAAGAAAGATTTGATTCAAGATGATTGCAGTGGGAGCATTCCAACAGGAGACAGAGATCAGGCACAGTTCTGAAAACAACATCAATAGGTGGGCATTTATAGCTAATGCACAAAGTGAAGGGGGGTCAATGGGTGGAAAATTACTAAGATGATGCATTAAGGGTGGGGAGATTCTTGCTAAGACTGGGTTGAGCAGGCCAAAGACAGGATATGGGCCAAGGTAGAGGCCTAGTTGAGAAAAAAGTCCTAAGGAGCCTGACTAAAAAGTTTGGTCAAGGGAGAGTTTTTGTCAATATTAAAGAATAACAGATGCTGGCTGGGCCTAGTGGCTCACACCTGTAGTTGTAGCACTTTGGGAGACCGAGGCGGGCAGATCACCTGAGGTTAGGAGTTTGAGACAAGCCTAACCAACATGGTGAAACCCCATCTCTACTAAAAATACAAAAAAATTAGCCGGACATGATGGCGGGCACCTATAATCTCAGCAACTTGGGAGGCTGAGGCAGGAGAATTGCATGATCCTAGGAGGCAGAGGTTGCAATGAACTGAGACTGTGCCATTACACTCCAGCCTGGGCAACAAAAATTAAGCTCCATCTCAAAAAATATATAAATAAATGAATTTTTTAAAAAAGAATAAAAGATGGCTGGGCACAATGGCTCATGCCTGTAATCCCAGCACTTTGGGAGGCTGATGCAGGTGGATCATGAGGTCAGCCATTTAAGACTAGACTGGCCAAGATGGTGAAACCCCGTCTCTACTGAAAATACAAAAATTAGGTGGGTGCGGTGGCAGGCTACTTGGGAAGCTCCAAGCTACTTGGGAGGCTGAGGCAGGAGAATTGCTTGAACTGGGGTGGCAGAGGTTGCAGTAAGCTGAGATCGCACCACTGCTCTCCAGCCTAGGCAACAGAGTGAGACTCTGTCTCAAAAAAAAAAAAAAAAAGAAAGAAAGAAAGAAAGAATAAAAGATACAGATAAGACTTGAGGGATCAGGATCTTTAAAAGAAGTGTGTGAGATTCACTCCAACTTTTCTTCTGAAGGCATTTTCTAATTTGTTGCTTGTTTCCCAAGCAGAAAGAAATAAGGAGACAGTATGAGGCTGCCAAAGTAATTGGGGGAAAGTCCTGGAAATGAGGAAACTGCAGAGACATAAACTAAAAAATCTGCTACAAATTCACTTCATGCTGTTGGATAACTTCTAAGCTGCCCTGTGCAGGGAGAAACAATGGCAGCTGAGAGACTAAGAGTTAAGTAGAGACTTCTATGTGCTGCACAGTGCTGGAGAGATGGAGGCTATAGTTCCAGCTCCACCAGGATGGGAGAGCCTTGGCAAACATGAACCTTTTGGCTGAAATCCCATAGGGACATGCCCTAGACATAAGAATTATACTTTACTAGTAAGAACAAAATTCAGTAGCTTAAAACTAATCCTTGACAGGTTCAAGGTGATCTGTTTGAAGACATATGTGTTGTCCTACACTTTTTTATCTACAATGTTGTCAAGAAAATTAAAAATTATGAGGCATATTGAAAAGATGAGAGAGGGAGAGAGAAGATAATGGAATCAGTTCTATAGGATTCAGGTATTGAATTTATCAGACAAGGACTTTAAAATAACTATGATTGTACTTTGGGAGTCCAAGGCAGGTAGATCACCTGAGGTCAGGAGTTTGAGACCAGCCTGGCCAATATGGTGAAACCTCATCTCTACTAAAAATACAAAAAATTAACTGGGTGTGGTGGTGGGCACCTATAATCCCAGCTACTTGGGAGACTGAGGTGGGAAAATCGCTGGAACCCAGGAGGCGGAGGTTGCAGTGAACCATGATCATACCACTGCACTCCAGCCTGGGCCCGACAGAGCAAGATCCCATCTCAAATAAAGTAACTATGATTACTGTAATGAAGAATATCAAAAAAGATGAAGAATTTTACCAGAGAATGGAATCTGTGCAAAAGGGTCAAATGGAGATCCTTGACTTGAAAAAGTACTATAACAAATTAACAACTAATTTGTGTTTAATAGCAAATTAGATATAGCAGAACAGAGGATTAATGTAACTGGAAGACAAGCCTGTATAAAGTGTTTAAATTGAAACACAGAGAGAAAAAAGCATAGAAAATATAGAAAACAGACCAGGTGCAGTAGCTCATACCTGTAATCCCAGTACTTTAGGAGCTGAAGACAGGCAGATTACTTGAGCCCAGGAGTTTGAGACCAGCATGGGCAACATGGCAAAGCTCCATCTTTATAAAAAAATACAAAAATTGGCTGGGCATGGTGGCATCCAACTGTAATCCCAGCTACTCAGGTGGCTGATGCAGGAGAATCACTTGAACCCAGGAGGCAGAGGCTTCAGTGAGTCATGATCATGCCACTACACTCCAGCCTGGGCAACAGAATGAGACCCTGTCTCAATAAAATAAATAAATAAATAAATAAATAAGAAACAACATATGTCTGTTAATTCTGTTAATCATGAGACAAAGTGAAAAGGACTAATATATGTATAATGGAGTCATAGAAGGATGATAGAGAATGAGGCAGAAGAGAATTTGAAAAAATACTGGCTAGAAAATTTCCATACTGATGAAATATATCCAACTACAAGGAAATGTAAGCCTTCGCTACTCTTGCATTCTGCATATCTGCAGACTTAACACCACATGGATGCCACCAAGTCTTATGGCTTGCATCCTCTGGATAGGCAGCCTGAGCAGCACCCAGGGCTGGGATGTAGGAAGCAGAGTTCAAAGGTGGTTGCAGGGCAGCAGCACCCTAGGCCTGGCCTCCAAAACATTCTGTCCTCCTAGGCCTCTGGGCCTGTGATGGGAGAGACAGCCTCGAAGATTTCTGAAATGCCTTCAGGGACTTTTTCCATTGTCTTGACTATTAGCACCTGCCTCCCTTTTATCTGTGATAATCTCTCTAACAAGTGCTTGCTCAGCTGTGCTCTTGGATTCCTCACCTGAAAATGCTCTTTTCTTCTGTACCACATGGCCAGGCTGAGAATTTTCCAAATTTTTACTCTCTGCTTCCTTTTTAAGTTCCAACTTTAGATCATGCCCTTACTCCTATATCCACTCATAATCTGTTAAAAGCAGCCACACCATGTCTTGGATGCTTTGCTGCTTAGAAATTTCTTCTACCAGATACCCTAGGTCATCACTCTGAAGTTCAGCCTTCCACAAAGTCCTAGTGCATGGACACAATGCAGCCACATTACTTGCTATAGTTTAACAAGGGTGACCTTTTCTCCAGTTCCCAATAAGTGCCTCATTTCCATCTGAGACCTCATCAGCCTGACCTTCATTGTTCACATTTCTTTTTTTTCTTTTTTTTTTTTTGAGGCAGAGTCTCGCTCGGTTGCCCAGGCTGGAGTGCAGTGGTGCGATCTCCGCTCACTGCAAGCTCCGCCTCCTGGGTTCACGCCATTCTTTTGCCTCAACCTTCCAAGTAACTGGGACTACAGGCACCTGCCACCACGCCTGGCTAATTTTTTTGTATTTTTAGTAGAGATGGGGTTTCACTGTGTTAGCCAGGATGGTCTCGATCTCCTGCCTCGTGATCCACCCACCTCGGCCTCCCAAAGTGCTGGGATTACAAGCCTGAGCCACCGCGCCCGGCCCATTGTTCATATTTCTATCAGCATTTTGGCCACAACCACTTAACCAGTCTCAAGTTTCAAACTTTCCCTTGTCTTCCTGTCTTCTTCTGAGCCCTCTAAACTCTTCCAACTCTGCGGGTTACTCAGTTACAAAACCACTTCCACATTTTCAGGTATCTTCCTAGCAACCTCTGACCCTTGGTACAAATTTTCTGTCTTAATCCATTTGTGATGCTATAAAGGAGTACCTGATGCTATGTAATTTATAAATAAAAGAGGTTTATTTGGCTCACAGTTCTGCAGGCTGCTTCTACTCATGGTGGAAGGCAAAGGGGAAATCTGGCACATACAGATCACATAGTGAGAGAAGAAGCAAGAGAGAGGGGAGGAGGTGCCAGGCTCTTTCAATAACCAGTTCTAATGAGAACTAAGAGTGAGAATTCACTTACCCCCATGAGAATAGCACCAAGACATTTACGTGGGACCTGCCCTGTGATCCAAACACTTCCCATCAGGCCTCACCTCCAACACCGGGGATGAAATTTCAACATGAGATTTGGTGGGGCCAAACAAACCATATCCAAACCACAGCAGATATCAGTGCAGGATTATTTGTGATAATAAAACATTGGAATAGGCTGAGTGCAGTGGCTCACACTTGTAATTCCAGCACTTTGGAAGGTCAAGGTGGGCAGATCGCCTGAGGTAAGGAGTTCAAGACCAGCCTGGCCAACATGGTGAAACCCCATCTCTACTAAAAATACAAAACTTAGCTGGGTATTGTGGCTCGTGCCTGTAATCCCAGCTAATTGGGAGGCTAAGGCAGGAGAATTGCTTGAACCCAGGAGGCAGAGGTTGCAGTGAGCCAACATCGCACCACTGCACTCCAGTCTGGGTGACAGAGTGAGACTTTGTCTCAAAAAAATTTAAAAAAAGGAATATCCATGTTTTCCTATTCTCTTTCTAGAAAATGATATCCCAACGGAATGTATGTTTTTCTTAAACATTTATCATTGGTTGTTTTCAAGAAGTTTCTTCAGTCTTGTTACTGTTAATATGTTTGTTACTGGTAACCAGAGCTTGTTACTGGTAATATGCACATTTTTAGGATTGCTCTGAAATCTAGGAAACCCTCTTAGTGTTTATTTTCTTTCTGAGCTATATCAGACATTCAGAGAACTGCTACAGATTTGTGCCCTACAAACAAGGAATCTGATAAATTCTATTTTGTGTGATTCCTGTCACACAAGGGTATGGTTATAATCAATAAATTATCAAGAATGTTCCTGAAAGGAGAAGACTTCTTTTTTGACCAAGTGTTAATGAGAATCAAATCCTTTGTTTACAACTTTATACTTTGATGTATTTTCCATAGACTAGCTTCTGGTGCTACATATTTTTGTTTTATTTTATATATTTTTGGAGAAAGAGTCTCAATCTGTCACCCAGGCTGGAGTGCAGTGGTATAATCTCAGCTCACTGCAACCTCTGCGTCCCGGGTTCAAGCAATTCTTGTGCCTCAGCCTCCCGAATAACTGGGACTATAGGCATGTGCCACTGCACTTAGTTAATTTTTCGTATTTTTGTAGAGATGAGTTTCACCATGTTGCCCAGGCTGGTCTCGAACTCCTGAGCTCAGGCAATCTGCCCTCCTTAGCCTCCCAAAGTGCTGGGATTAGAAAAACATAAAATAAAGTAAAAATAAAATAAAGCAAAATAAAATTAAAAAGAAACACAAACTGAGAAGAATGTTGGCATGGTTTATGACAAAGGCATGGTATCCTTAATATATAAAGAGCCTTTACCACTCAATAGGACAAATACTCTTTCTTTTTTAATGGACAAAAGACACAAACAGGGAACTCATGGAAGTATAACCTTTCTGAAGAGCAATTCAGAAATGTGCCCACAGTTTAAAACCTACATATCTTTTGTTTCAGTAATTCTACCTATGGTATCCTGAAGAAATAAGAGCTGGGTGTAGAGTTAAAAACAACAATAACAAAGATGTCAAAGCATTATAATATTTTTAAAAATAGAAGCAACTTAGATCATCAGTTAACTAAATTATGGTACAATCAATCATACGATGGAATAATAAATATCTGTTGAAAAAATTCTACTGATGTGAAACAATATTCTCAACCCCTAATGCTAAGTAAAAAGAACAGGCTACAGAACAAGATGTGTAGCATACCATTTTGTCTTTTGGGCTCAGAGTATACCATTTTGTTTTAAATGTCTGATATATGTATATGTGTCTATATATATACTGACACATATATGTGTATAAAGAGACAAAATAGGACCACTGTTATCAATTTGATATATTGCAGGATAATGGGAACGTGGGTGATTTCCCCTACTTTCTATTACTTTTCTTTTTCTTTTTCTTTTCTTTTTTTTTTTGAGACAGAGTCTCACACTGTTTCCCGGGCTGGAGTGCAATGGTGCAATCTCAGCTCACTGCAACCTCCACCTCCCACCTTCAAGCCCTCTGCCTTCCTGCCTTCAAGCCTCCGCCTTCAAGCGATTTTCCTGCCTCAGGCTCCCAAGTAGCTGGGATTACAGGTGCTGCCACATGCCCGTCTAATTTTTTGTCTTTTTAGTAGACACGGGGTTTCACTATGTTGGCCAGACTGGTCTCGAACTCCTGACTTTGTGATCTGCCTATCTCAGCCTCTCAATCTATTACTTTTCTTATTTGAGAGAGTTTTTTTTTTTTTTAATAAAAATATTGTGAGATTTGACTATATGCAAGTTTTGAATTAGCCACCTGGTCAACTATAGCAGGGACACTAGGCATGTCTATGCCATAGAATGCAGTTTGTTTCCTTGGCTTCCTCTGAAATGCTGTTAGGTTTCACCTTTCATTTGACTAAATGCAACTTAATTCAGTTCGATGCTTATTGCAAGGCACTTAAAGGTGAGATTCCAAAGATGACTAGAACATGTTACTCACCCTGAAGAAGCTTATAATTTAGTAGAAAAGGGGGAAGCCCACTGGAGCCTGCTCAGCTAGAAATAAAACTTCTTTTGATGTCTGGTGGATTTGAAAAAATAAAAATGCAGCAGCAAAGGCAATTTGTCATACCCTAGACTAAATTCAGCTTACTTAGGAGCTCTTCTTTCTTTGCTTGTCATTGGTTTCTGGAATCCAGCCTAGGAAAGTAATATATGTCACCATGTGTGCTAGTTTATAATTAGAACAAATGTGAGGACTTATAAGAAAAAGATCTATTGGCAAAAAACATTGAGTAAAATTCTAGAAAAGGCAGTCAGGAGAAAGAAGAAGGAAGAAATCTATTTTGGAAAATAATTTAATGCCAAAGAAAGATAAGACATTTAAAAAGCATAAAAGGCAATTATTATGCCCTTAGGATTTTTATATTTCAGCAAGTGCATGAAAATATAGCTGCTATTGAATTACCCTCTATTTGAAAGGATGAGTATTGTAGGTATAAATAGAAGCTAAGGTCAAGAAGCCAAAGGCAGAAAAAGACTCTCACATCCAGCAGAGACCGATGAGCATGTAAAATAACATCCTCTACTCATAAGGCTGCAATTATGCCCATGACCCAAGCTTGAGCTCCAGGAAAGAAGTGAGGGATAAAAGCCAGGGGCCCCAACATGCTCTTCCTACAAATCTTGTTTTGTTTTGTTTTGTTTTTAGATGGAGTCTCACTTTGTTGCCCTGGCTGGAGTACAGTGGCACAACCTCGGCTCACTGCAACCACCATGTCCCAGGTTCAAGCGATTCTCCTGCCTCAGCCTCCCAAGTAGCTAGGACCACCGGTGCACGTCACCAAGCCTGGCTAATCTTTGAATTTTTAGTAGGGATGGGGTTTCAACATGTTGGCCAGGCTGGTCTTGAACTCCTGACCTGAGGTGATCTGCCCACCTCAGCCTCCCAAAGTGCTGGGATTATAGACGTGAGCTACCGCTCCCGGCTCCTTCCTATAAATCTAAAACCCACCCCAGCCTTCGACACACTTTACTATAACACTAATGCACAGTAGAGGCTGATTTCTAAGATCTCTGAGCCCATAGGGTTATTAACTTCTCCCCATACTTCACCTTTTTTTGACTGAGAATTAACACTTTTCGGAAAGATATGATTGACCTAAGCCCCAAAACCCAACATTCCCTCCTTCTCTGAGATCTCGAGTTTCTGAGAAGGCTTTCCCAGAGGCATGGCCCTAGGAATTAAACAAATGAACAAACAAACAGGAAAAGGGTCACCCCTAGTGTGAAGCAGCTTGATCCCCCCATCTTTTCACCCCATCTCCCCACTATGCAGACCCCCTCCATCTCAGATTTCCCACCATCTGCCTGCCACGTTCAGCACAGAGCTGCTCAACCTTCCTTCTCTGCTGTCCTGTCCTCAACCATCCGCTTGACCATCCCCTCTGTCTCAGGCTCCTATCCCAGCTGTCTCTGCCCAGCCACATTCCTTGATGGCTCCCCTCTTGTGCCCCACTCCATTGAGTGGCAGTGCTAAGTGAGTTTGCTGCCTCTTCTTCATCCTTCTCTGAGAGGTTCTCTTCTCTACACGTCACTCCCATGACTCAATGGTCAGACCTTTTCTTCAAGAAGAGGATAAAGAAGGGACCAGGTGTGGTGCCTCACACATGTAATCCCAGCACTTTGGGAGGCCGAGGCGAGTGGATCACTGGAGTCAGGAGTTCCAGATCAGCCTGGCCAACATGGCGAAACCCCGTCTCTACTAAAAATACAAAAATTAGCTGGACATGATGGTGCATGCCTGTACTCCCAGCTACTCGAGAGGCTGAGGGAGGAGAATTGCTTTAACCCGGGGGGCAGAGGTTGCAGTGAGCCAAAATTGTGCCACTACACTCCAGCCTGGGCAACAGAAGAGAGACTCCGTCTCAAAAAAAAAGATGAGTGGAAAGATGGACCTGTTCCCCAGGTCCACTCAGGTTCTCTCAGTTCACTAGCTCTTTTTCAGACATGTCTCATCTCCATGTTACAGTAAATGTCTCTGTTCTGCCTCACCTGGGAGCCACTCTTCTGGGCTTGAGTAAGAATTTATTTAATAGCTGATACACAATTTTAGTCTGTGACCCATCTGAGGGATGGGGGACACGTCTACCCATCCCAAACAGATTCTTGGCACCTTTTCCCTGACGAATTCGACATGTGGGTGGGAACAGGAGATGCTGTCTATCTGTACCCTTTATCTTTTTGGATTGAAGAGGCAGAAAATTCCTGTTCCTAGGTTCCTTGAGGCAATAACATTCCTTCAGATCCAGTTTTCTTCGGATGACTGGAGGAAGCTGAGGTTTGTAGCTTCCAAAGAGCCTTGGTTTCTTAACCCAAGCATTTGTTGCACTGGCTGGCACCAGGGTTCTAGGCATGATTTATATTTACTTCCATCCCACCATTTTTCTTACAAACTCCAGATCCCATAATGCTCTCATGGACTCCCTGAATCTGTCATCTTTATCAAAATTTCTCCTCCTTTCTTCTGGCCCTGTGAGAGTATGCCTCTGCCTGGACCAGTAGAACTGAACTAAATGTTAGTTCATATTTAAGTAAATAATGTCCAGGGGCTTGTTACATAAAAAGGAATGTGCAGGGGAGATTGATTTGTTAATGAAATGGAAATAGAAGGCAGGATACTCTGAGGACAGCTTATTTAGAAGCGACAGTAATGCCAATAAGCATATTTACTTAACGTATTGAGGTCATTATTTTTGGTCATCCCTTCTCCTCCTCCTCCTCCTCCTCCTCCTCTTTTTCCTCCTCCTTTTGACATTACCCTTATTATTTTACACCTTTCTCTTTCAAAATTCCTTTTTTTTTTTTTTTTTTTTTTTTTCTTTTGAGATGGTCTCACTACCTTGCCCAAGCTGGACTCAAACTCCTGGGCTTAAGTGATTCTCCCACCTCAAGCTCCCAAGTAACTGGGACTCCGGGCATAT
>NW_016811735.1:613746-703672 GCF_001698545.2 Rhinopithecus bieti
AAAAAAAAAAAAAAAAAAAAAAAAAGATTCATTTAAATTTCAGAGATGTTAAAATGTAAAGAAATATACATTCATAATTGACAAAATATACTATACATAAGCTATTCTGCACACAATAGTTTAGTATTTTTTAATTTTCTTGTTTTACTGTATGTTTTCTTTGTAGATTTCTTTCATGTTCTGAATGTTACTCAAATTAGACTTGTTTTGCTGACTGATTTTCTACCACATCAATTTTGATTTCCACTTCTAATGACGACTTTAAATAGTCTATCATAGTTTTTTTATAATAAACTTTTTAAAACCTTGGCCTTACTGCTCTTGGGTGTATGCTCCCTTTGTCTCTTTTATAAATAATGAACCTCACAGAAGAAATCCAAATGTGAAAGACATAAAAAAACTTATAGATGAAATCATAGGACACATTGGAGTATGCAAAATTTTCTTAAAAAGGAAATAAAAAGCTTTAACAGTAAAAGAAAAAAATTATAAATTAGGCTATATTAAAAAGAAGAACCTCTGTTTATCAAAGGATGCCAATTAAGAGAAGGAAAAGGCACACTATAGTCTTGGAAAAGATCTTTATTGATAATGGTCTGGCAACCAAAATGTGTAAATTGTTAAAAGAAAGGAAGCCAATCAAACAGAAAATGGGCAAAAGACAAGTATTTCTTTAAAGAGGTATTCAAATAGCCAATAAGTACACAAAAAGATCTTCAACATAATGAGTCATCAAGGAAATGCAAATTAAAGCCACAATGAGATACCATTACACCAGAACCACAATAGCTAAAAATTAAATGGCTGACAATAACAAGTGTTGTCAAAGACGTAGAACAATCAGAACACTCATATTATACTCTCCTGGTGGGAGTATAAATTTGTGCAACCATTTTGGAAAACTGTTTGGCATTATCACCTATAGATGAACACAAATATAATCTGTAATCTAGGGATATTCCCAACAGAAATATGCACCTGTGTTCACCAAAAGACATGTCCAAATATGTTCACAAGAGTATCATTTGTAATAAAAACTAGAAACTATCAAAGTGTTCGTCTTCAGTAGAAAACAGAAATTGTGGTATATTCACACAGAGAAATACTAAACAGCCATGAAAATGAGCCATGAAATGCAACATCATAGATTAATCTCACAAACATAATATTGGATAACAGAAGCCAGATCCCGAAGAGTGTGTACTATATACGTAAAGTGCAAAAACAAGAACCTAATCTATGGTGTTAGAAGGCAAGATATGGAAATGGCAAGAGGTGGGCTTCTGGGTGCTGTTTCTGTTCTGTTTTGGAGTCTGACTGAGGCAGCTCATTATGTCCAACATTTCTTTGTGTGCTTTCAAGAGCTATCCATTTTTGCAAATTCACTGAGCTATATACACTTCAGGATTCACGCACCTTTCTGTGTATATATTAGTCTTTATTGAAGTTTCAAAAAAAGAGCTAGAGATTTGTTCTCTAAATTCTTGAATTTCTTCTGGAAGATTTAGTTAAGAGATATTCCTTAGGCTCTTATTGCTTTTTACCATCAATGTCCTTAAATTACTTTTTGCTTGCTTGAGTAACAATGACAATATTTGTGCACACAATAAAGTGATGTATTTGATTTCCCTCTTTTTTTTCTTTTGAGACGGAGTTTCACTCTTGTTGCCCAGGCTGGAGTGCAATGGTGTGCGTGATCTCAGCTCACCACAACCTCCGCCCCCTGGGTTCGAGTGATTCTCCTGCCTCAGCCTCCCGAGTAGCGGGAATTACAGGCATGTGCCACCACGCCCGGCTAATTTTGTATTTTTAGTAGAAAGAGGGTTACTCCATGTTGGTCAGGCTGGTCTAAACTCCTGACCTCAGGTGATCTGCCTGCCTCAGCCTCCCAAAGTGCTGGGATTACAGGCGTGACCCACTGCGCCCAGCCTTGATTTCCCTCTTAATGTTCCTGTGCAGTTTTCCTCCTGTAAGAAAGAAGGCTTATCTTCCCAGAGCAGGAAAGAGTGAATATTTGGCTTCCTTATCAAGGTGATTGGTTTAACATTAGGGTGACCAGGGAGAAGAGCTGGTGTTTGCTCCCAAGCCTCTTTTAGCTCCCAGGAATGCAGAATGAAGAGCTATGGGCCTGCTGGGGGAGGGTGATGTGACCCTATTGCTCGACCTCCTGGTCAGGGGCCAGATGGACAATGTGGCAGTGATTCAGTGGAGCTCATGGGGTCAGTGAAAGCCAAGGTGAGCTGAGCCAGCTGGATAGTGGCCCTCTGGCTCTCACCAAGAGGAACAAAGCTGGTTAGACCAACTGCAGAGATTAGCTGTGGACCCCAGAACACCAGGGCCAGGCCCAGCTGCCCCTCAGTGATCACCAGTCTGCACATACCAAAGGGCCAACATGAGGCCAAGGGAGGCTTCTAAACCCACAATATCTCAAAGGCACATCGGCCCCTTCTCTGTAGACCCAGATTCTACCTTAGAGATAAGCTGGAAGAGGAGAGAGGAATCTGAGGCTGAGACATTTTGCCTATGGGGTAGCCTTACTTAAATTGATTGGTTACATTCTTGTCTTGGACTGATAGAGTGGGATAGACTGAATACATTTTTTCCCTGTTACCTAGTGGGTGGGACCTGGTAAGATCAGATCACTCGGCCGGGCTCAGTGGCTCACATCTGTGATCCCAGCACTTTGGGAGGCTGAGGCGAGCGGATCCTGAGGTCAGGAGATCGAGACCATCCTCGTTAACACGGTGAAACCCAGTCTCTACTAATACAAAAAATTAGCTGGGCATGGTGGTAGGTGCCTGTAGTCCCAGCTACTCAGGGGGCTGAGGCAGGAGAATGGCGTGAACCCGGGAGACAGAGCTTGCAGTAAGACAAGATTGCACCACTGCACTCCAGCCTGGGTGACAGAGCAAGACTTCATCTCAAAAAAAAAAAAGATCAGATCACTTACAGAGAAATAAAACATTTCTTCAATTTCTTCAGTACTTCTGAGTATGGCGTGAATAAATTTGCAGCCTTCTTTCTTTCTCTTGTTTATTTTTCCTTGATTTTCCCACCTGGCAGACTTTTGTTATGTTAAAAGTAGTTTGTGATAGAAAGTTTTGTATATATTTTAATAGAATAACTTGAGAAGAAAGCTCCTGGCATTGCAACTCTCCACAATATTTTATTTAGTAGTTAAACAATGTTTATAATTTCTCTTACTTTTTCACTGTATTCATCATCTAATCATCTATCCACCCACCAAGCAATAGCCATTTTGTTGGAGCTATGCGTTGAGTATTCAGCTAGAAGATGAGTAAGACTATCCTTGCCATAAGGTTTTGAATACAGAGAATGAGCAGGTAGCAAACACTGTTCCCTATTCGCTCCTGCACACATCCACATGGGCTTGTTTTCAATTGCAGTGTCGAGGCATTTTAATTACCAGGCATTGTTCTAGGCCCTGGGTTCCTAGGTCTTTTGACATAACAGCAGTGGTCTTTGAGCGCTTCCTTGATTTGTAGTATGCCAAGAGGTACATCTCCTCTCCCAGACCTGGAATCAGCCCTTTCTCCCAGGCGCATTTGTTCCCTTTAGTGGGAAATGTATTTAGAAACCAGAATGTGGCCCCACAGGAGCTCATTTCTTCTGTGCTCATGATTTTTTTCTAGGACTTCTCAATGGATAAGAGCTGAAATGGTGAATATTAGGGGAAGAGATATAGTAGGAGAGGAAGAAAAAACTACCTTTTCTAGGTCATTTTCTATTTTCAATATAAAATTTTCTATTATCAATCATTTAGTATATATATACATATGTGTGTGTGTGTGTGTGTATATATATAAATATATATATTTATATATATATTTTTTTGAGACAGAGTCTCTCTATGTTGCCCAGGCTAGAGTGCAGTGGTGTGATCTCGGCTCACTGCAACCTCCACCTCCCAGGTTCAAGCGATTCTCCTGCCTCAGCCTCCTGAGTAGCTGGGTCTACAGGCATGTGCCACCATGCCCAGCTAATTTTTGTATTTTTAGTAGAGATGAGGTTTTATCATGTTGGCCAGGATGGTCTCGATCTCTTGACTTTGTGATCCACCTGCTTTGGCCTCCCAAAGTTCTGGGATTACAGGTGTGAGCCGCCGTGCCCAGCCTAGTTTATATTTTTGATTTTAACAATTAATACATCTGTTAAAATACATTTATAGTTGCTATAGATGTATAATACATCTGTTAAAATACCTTAAGAGTTGCTACTGAATGTGTCATGGCATTGCCAGTTTGGGTGAGATAGGTTGCTGGCATCCCTTCCCCTGAGTTACAACCTGGGTGCATGTGCCCAACTCTGACCTTCTGGTGCCTATGCCAAGGTTTCTATCAGAGATGGAGGGTGACAGTGGTTGCTGTGCAGGAGTGGGGGAGACAGGCCAAGTGAGGCCCAAGGCACCAGGGGGTAGGAAGCAAGTGGCTTGGGTTGGCCCTAGGAAGTGGGGAGGCAGCTCCTGGGAGGTGGGACCTTCCATGAGCCAGGATGCAAGCTCCAGTGCATATCCTGTTGTTTCATCAGACTTCACTTACAAAGCACAGATTCAAAGATCAAATTACTAAGGGTCAGGCACAGTGGCCCACACCTGTAATCCCACACTTTGGGAGGCTGAGGTGGGCGGATCATTTGACATCAGAAGTTCGAGACCAGCTTGGCCAATGTGGGGAAACCCCATTTCTACTAAAACTGCAAAAATTAGCCAGGTGTCGTGGCGCACACCTGTAGCCCCAGCTACTTGGGAGGCTGAGGCAGGAGAATCGCTTGAACCTGGGAGGCAGAGATTGCAGTGAGCCAAGATCACACCATTGCACTCCAGCCTGGTGACAGAGCAAGACCGCATCTCAAAAAAAAAAGAAGATAAAATAACTAAGAATTTTTCAAGATGGCAACTTCAAAGCATTAAACCTCAAATGTGGGGCTCTTCAGAGAACAGGGCCCTGTGAGACCTCACCCGTCCTATGTCCATGAAGCAGTCTGTCTATATAGTATGCAGTAGAAGTTTTTAGAATATGGCCTGGGGTGTTGAGGATCATGGAGACCCTTCAAGTGATTTGTGAGGTCAAAAACATTTTCATAAAATACTAAGATATTTTGCCTTTTCACTCTCATTGTCTCAGGAGTGTGCAGTGGGGTTTTCCAAAGGCTACTTGCGATATTGAAACAGATGGAATGCAGAAGCAGAGAATCCTGCGGTCTCCCATTAAGCCAGACATTAAAGAGTTTGTTTTTCTGTGTGTTTTTTGTTTTCGTTTGTTTGTTTGTTTGTTTTTTGAGACAGAGTCTTGCTCTGTTGCCCAGGCTGGAGTACAGTGGTGCAATCTCAGCTCACTGTAACCTCTGCCTCCCAGGTTCAAGCAATTCTCCTGCTTCAGCCTCCCAAGTAGCTGGGATTATAGGCGCATGCCGCCACACCCAGCTAATTTTTGTAGTTGTGGTAGAGACGGGGTTTCACCATGTTGGCCAGACTGGTCTGGAACTCCTGACCTTAGTTGATCTCCTCGCCTTGGCCTCCCAAAGTGTTGGGATTACAGGTGTGAGCTCCCGCACCAGCCTTTTTGTAGGTTTGTGTGTGTGTGTGTGTGTGTGTGTGTGTGTATTCTTTGTGGTTTTCTATATATAGGATCATGTCATCTGTTAATAAAGATAATTTTACCTCCTCCCTTCCAATTTGGATGTTTTTTTTTTCTTTTTCTTGGCTAATTGCTCCATCTAGGAGTTCTAGTACAGTGTTGAAGAGTAGTGGTGAAAATAGGCATCCTTGTCTTATTCCTGATCTTAAGAGAAAAGTTGACCGAGCATGGTGACTCATGCCTGTAATCCCAGCACTTCGGGAGGCCGAGATAGGCGGATCACCTGAGATCTGGAGTTCGAGATTAGCTTGACCAGCATGTAGAAACCCCACCTCTACTAAAACTACAAAATTAGCCGGGCGTGGTGGCACATGCCTGTAATATCAGCTACTCGGGAGGCTGAGGCAGGAGAATCACTCGAACCCAGCAGTCGGAGGTTGTGGTGAGCCGAGATCGCGCCATTGCACTCCATCCTGGGCAACAAGGATGAGACTCCGTCTCAAAAACAAACAAACAAAAAAACCAGAAAAGTTTTTGCTTTTTACCATTGACTGTGATGTTAGCTGTGTTTTTCATCATGTTGAGGATAGCCTCCTTCTATTCCTAGTTTGCTGAATGTTTTGTCATGAAAGCCTCAATAATTTTTAAGAACGTGGAGTGTCCGTGAGACCCATTTGAGAACTGCAGATCTAAAGTATTAGTTAAGAGCAAGGGCTGTAAAGTCAGTCTACCTGGTTTTGAATTGCAGCTGGGCCACTTATTTGCTATAAGACCTTGGCCAATTTACTTAACCTTTCTGTGTCCTAGTTTCCTTATTTGGAAAATAGGGATGACAATAATAGTAACATGATCTACCTCAGTGGGTTAAATTAAAATGAGATGAATACATATTGGAACGGTGCCCAATGTAGGGTAAGTGCTCAACAAATGTTAGCAAGTGTTCAAAGAACCAAACCAATTTCAATACTGACTGGCAATTTCTGTATTACTCTTTTCCTAAAGTCTACCCTACAAGGATTTAATAATTTGACTTTGCTTTTGATTATCTAACATAAGATGCCTCATTTTTCAAACTTACATTTCCGTATTGTTATTGTTTACATTTTTGTCATAGTTGTTTTTCTTCTTAATCCATTTTAACTGTCCAGTTGTGCTTTTATTATTAGCTGTCTTACATACTGCTTTGATGCAGTCAAATATAAGATAAATAACAAAAATTAGGCCAGTTTATACCACATTATCAAGGCTGTTGTTGTGTTAATAAAAATAATATTAGGGCTCCAAGGACTTTAAAGAGCTGAAATTTCTGTCCCACATGTTCTGAATCTTTTAAATAATCTATGAGGACTAGGCACAGCTGCTGTGATTCTGCCGCAGTGATATAAATATGACCTTCCACGAAAAAGCATCTTATGGCCAGAAGTAAAATTCAAAGCAGTAGGTTGAGTTTCAAAGTCTACGATGCTAGAATATGCTGCCTCTCTGGTTACAGGGAAATAAATATAGACCAGACTGATTATGTGAACACATTTTATTTAACTTTGCCCATCTTTACTCATTTCCCAGCCAACAGAAACTAAATCAACCCAGCTATAAGTAGGTCTGCTTATCTCTTTCCTTCCAGCCTCAGAAATTCCCCTTCTTTTCAAGGCTAAATTTTCCATCTTTGCTGTTGAGTTTATTCCCTTGCTGTCTTGCTAAACTACCTGTCCATTTTCTTTTCTTTCTTTCTTTTTTTTTTTTTTAAGACCGAATTTTGCTTTTGTTGCCCAGACTGGAGTGCAGTGGTGCGATCTTGGCTCACCACAACCTCCACCTCTCAAGTTCAAGCAGTTCTCCTGCTTCAGCCTCCTAAGTAGCTGCGATTACAGGTTTGCACCATCATGCCCGGCTAACTTTGTATTTTTAGTAGAGACGGGGGTTTCTCCATGTTGGCCAGGTTGGTCTCGAACTCCTGACCTCAGGTTATCCACCCACCTTGGCCTCCCAAAGTGATGGGATTACAGGCATGAACCACTGTGCCTGGCCTGTCCATTTCCTTTCTGGTGACTTTGATGTCTCCATTTCCACTGGTTCCTTTCCCTGATATCCACAAATACATAACTAATCCCCCTAAAGGAAAAACATGTCCTCAAAGCCTCTACTTCAGCTTCTGAGTGTCTTCCTTTCTTCTTCCTTCCTATGAAAGTTTCTTCACTCCACATTTTCATCTCCTCACAGTCTTCATGCCACTATGATCTGGCTCTGGTCACCACTCCCCTGAGTGGCTCTAAGGCCACTGGCTGGTGATCTCCTACCTGCCAAGTCCATGAGTCTTTTTCTGTCATGTTATTTGACCTCACTGGGCGTGGTAGTTGACAATTCACATCTTGAAACTCTCCTTACCTGGAATTTGTAACACAGTTTTATAATTTTTCACACTCATCTTTCTCTAATGTTTTCTGAATGCTATATCACAACCTCCTTTTCTGTCCCCATCTTGGGCACTGGTATTACCCATGCTTCCACCCTTGGCTGTCTACTTCTCACTCTCAACCCACTTTCTGCTTAATCTCATGTATTCCCATGATTTCAGCTAGTGCTGGTGATCTCGAAAGCTGTAGCTCCAGCCCTGATCATTCTTAGCATAATACTTGCTTTGAACATTCAAATGTCTAGAAATCTGTTGGTGTCCTACAGACATGTCAAACTGAACTGACTACATCTCCTTCCCTGGAACCTCTTTCAATTCCTTGTAAGTAAATTTCTGCTACCTTAAAAAAAAAAAATCCAGCCAAAATCCTGGTAGTGAAGCAGGAAGAATGTCTGGCTGTCTGACAGATCATTTATATAAGAATGAGACGGAAATGTGCTATGTATGTCATACTATTGTGTCCAGAGATGAGGGAATGATTTCATCACGTTCCTGTTTCGGGAATAGCACCACCAACCAGTTAGCCACATGCTGTGGTAGAAACTAGTTAAGCCCTGGTTGCTATCCTGGTCTACTCATCAATAGCTAGGTGAGTTTGGGCAAGGATTTTTGTTTGTTTGTTTTTAATTGAGACAGAGTTTCTCTCTTGTTGCCCAGGCTGGAGTGCAGTGGCGGGATCTCGGTTCACTGCAACCTCTGCCTCCTGGGTTCAAGTGATTCTCCTGCCTCAGCTTACTGAGTAGCTGGGATTACAGGTGCATGTCACCATGCCCAGCTAATTTTGTATTTTTAGTGGAGACAGAGTTTCACCATGTTGGCCAGGCTGGTCTCGAACTCCTGACCTCAGGAGATCTGGCTGCCTCAGCCTCCCAAAATGCTGGGATTACAGGCGTGAGACACTGCGCCCGGCCTGGGCAAGGTTTTAAACCTTGCTAGGTTTCCATTTCTTCTTCTGTCAAATGGGTATAATAACATTGTTGTTTACCTACCTAGGATAACAAAAGATCAGATTGTTCAATTAGACTCACAGGCATCGGTAATCTTATCCAGCATTGGCCTTTACTGAGAATTCGAAAGATACAGATGATATTGAGACTTGGGCCAAGCACAGAGACCCTGAGGACCACCATTGCAGCTCCCGGTCCTCTCTTGCCACATTAGGATGCACCCTGGCACAGAATGGACATAGGAGATTTTTAAGTGATGTGTGCAGGATATCACTTACACAAAGAGGTCAGGAAACACCTTCATTTTATACTTCAGTAATTACATAGCTGACAGATCAGCTATATATTGGTAAATTATTGCATAAATAAGGCCTTTTTGTTATCTTTCTGATTGTAAATGCCATCAATAAGTATTTAGGAGATTGGGCCACGTGCGGTGGCTCATGCCTGTAATCCCAGCACTTTGGGAGGCTAAGGCGGGCAGATCACAAGGTCAGGAGATTGAGACCATCCTGGCCAACATGGTGAAACCCCATCTCTACTAAAAATTAGCTGGGCGTGGTGGTGCATGCTTGTAGTCTCAGCAACTCAGGAGGCTGAGGCAGGAGAATCGCTTGAACCTGGGAGGTGGAGGTTATAGTGTGCCAAGATCGCGCCACTGCATTCCAGCCTGGCAATAGAGTGAGACTGTCTCAAAAAAAAAAAAAAAAAAAAAAAAGAAAAGAGCATTTAGGAGATTGACCTAGGTCAATTCTTTTTTCTTTTCGTCCCCTTTCCTCATATGTTCTGAAGGTTGGAAATATGACTTACTACCATTACCTAACAGTTATTTCTTCTTCTTTCCTAGTTAATAGAACCTGATTTCATTTGGACCACAACATGTACAAAGAAGGAATACCTGTCCCCAGGCCTCAGAGAAAAGTCATGATTGGTTGAAGCCTAGCCCATTCCCCTGCTAGAGATTGCTTCTTCTGAACCCAGCATGTGGCCAATTATGGCCAATGAGATGGAAGAGTCTGGAAGCAGGCTTTTGGAAAGATTCTTGTAGCCTAGTTAAAGGTAAAAGCCCAGAGAGGAAAAAGCCTTGTGTTGACAAGCTTAAGAGTGAAAAACCAACATGCTGAGAATGAGGATTAGGAAGACATAAAGAGGCCGGGTTCTTAATGACATCCTCGAGCCCCTGCAGCTAAAAAGGAAACTTCTTTCTCCAGGATTCTTATGTCAGATTTTCAAATGTCTTCATGGCTTAAACCAGAGTTATGCATTCTGTTACCTGTAACTTCGTGCGTTCCCAATGAAGACAGTACCTTGTAAAGTTGCTTGAGAATCAAGACAGGCACTGAAAGTAATGCATCAAGCATATAATAGGTTTCTATCTTATAACCACTACCCAACATCTTTTTCTCCTTTCTTCCCTAGTTTATGAAACCTGATTTTATTTGGGCAGCCACAAGCACAAGGAAGGAGAACCTTGTCTCCAGGCCTCAGAGAAAAACCCAAATATGTCTCAATGTCTCTCAGTATACCTTAGTCCTTTTAGTTCCCTTTCCCTTTCCTTCTCCCAGCCAGCTGTCATCCCTAAATCCTTCTGTGGTGCATGTTTCTCAACATCCATTTAATCATCAAACTCTTAGATTTGATTCCTAAATAACCTTTCCTTTCTCCTTTCACTGCAGCTGCCATAGTCGAGACCCATTCATTTTTGGTTTAGATTACTGCTCTTCTCAGCAATTTGCTGCCTGTTTCATCCCCCCTCACCTTATTCTCTGCATATCTACCAGACTAAACTAGTAAAATGGCCAAGCCGACCATGTCACTCCTCTGCTCAAAAGTTTAACTAGGCCAGGCACAGTGGCTCATGCCTGTAATCCCAGAACTTTGGGAGGCCGAGGTGGGCAGATCATTTGAGGTCAGGAGTTCGAGACCAGCCTGACCAAGAGGGTGAAACCCCGTCTCTACTAAAAATACAAAAATTAGCCAGGCGTGGTGGCAGGCACCTGTAGTCCCAGCTACTCGGGATGCTGAGACAGGAGAATTGCTTGAGCTCCAGAGGCGGAGGTTGTAGTGAGCCGAGACTGCGCCATTGCACTCCAGCCTGGGCAACGGAATGAGACTCCATCTCAAAAAAAAAAAAAGTTTCACTAACCAACCAGGCACAGTGGCTCACACCTGTAAGCCCAGCACTTTGGGAGCCCAAGGTAGGCAGATCACCTGGGGTCAGGAGTTCGAGACCAGCCTGGATAAGATAGAGAAACCCCATCTCTACTAAAAATACAAAATTAGGCCAGGCGAGGTGGCTCACGCCTGTAATCCCAGCACTTTGGGAGGCTGAGACAGGCGGCTCATGAGGTCAGGAGTTCAAGACTAGCCTGGCCAGCATAGTGTAATCCCGTTTCTACTAAAAATACAAAAATTAGCCAGGCATGGTGGTGTGCGCCTGTAGTCCCAGCTACTCAGGAGGCTGAGGCAGGAGAATTGCTTGAACCAGGGAGGCGGAGCTTGCAGTGAGCCAAGATCAGGCCACTGCACTCCAGCTTGGGCAACAGAGTGAGACTCCATCTCAAAAACAAACAAACAAACAAACAAAACACACCAAAATTAGCCGGGCATGGTGGCAGGTGCCTGTAATCCCAGCTATTCAGTTATTCAGGAGGCTGAGGCAGGAGAGTCACTTGGACCTGGGAGGCAGAGGTTACAGGGAGCCGAGATTGCGCCATTGCACTCCAGCCTGGGCAACAAGAGGGAAAGTCCATCTCAAAAAAAAAAAAAAAAAAAAAAGTTTCATTAACCCTCCTCCCCCAGCTAGGTGGCCGGGAGTTCCTAGATTGTGCTGTGGGACTATAGCGTCTGGGCCATTTTACCTGCTCTAATTACCTTTCTTCTGAAAGGCACTCTCTGCCCTGGTCCTTCAGGGTTCACAGTCTCTATCTAACTAGCCTGCCTCCCTGGTTGAATTAATCACTCTCTCCTATTGAAGTTCAGGATACGTTACCCCAAAAGACAGCATCTTGGCATTTGAGAAAACAGCAGAATCAGGAAGGTCACTCTCACTTCCCTCTTGCCCTTCTCTGGAGTGAATAATAAAACCCTCATTCCAGAACTACCCTTCCTATGTGCAGAGGACAACGGCATTAGGAACATCCTAATCCTCGAAGAGACGCCAAGAAGAATCTGAACAAACAGGCCTTGCTGAGTTCCCCTCAGTTTCTTTCCATTAGATCACATCCTCTTTGTCCAATCATAGTTCCTCATGACTATCTACTGGCTGGCGCTGGTCCTGGACTAATCAAGTACACACTTGATCTCAGCCAAAGAGCAGAGAAGTGATGGACCAACCAAGTATAAGGAGACTCTAGGTTGGGCGCGGTGGCTCTCACCTCTAATCCCAGCACTTAGGGAGGCCGAGGCGGGTGGATCACGAGGTCAGGAGTTCAAGAACAGCCTGGCCAAGATGGTGAAACCCTGTCTCTACTAAAAATACAAAAGTTAGCCGGGTGTGGTGGCAGGTGCCTGTAATCCCAGCTACTCAGGAGGCTGAAGCAGGAGAATCACTTGAATCTGGGAGGCAGAGGTTGCAGTGAGCCGAGATCACACCACTGCATTCCAGCCTGGGAGACAGAGTGAGACTCTGTCTCAATAAAAGGAGGTTCCAAACAGCGTGCACACACCCTGCAGCTGGCCCTTTCGCTTTTACACGTCATTGCCCCAGAGAAACTCCTGAGCATGTACACAAGGCAAGCAGTACAAGGATGTTCACTACAACATGGTCTATAGTAGTGAAAAATTTAAACCTAGCACAAAAATGCGCAAGTTTCCCTGTTTTCTTTCTTTTTTCTTTTCTTTTCTTTCTTTCTTTTCTTTCTTTCTTTCTTTCTTTTTTTTTTTTTTTTTTTTTTTTTTTTTTTTTTTGAGACAGAATCTTGCTCTGTCGCCAGGCCAGAGTGCATTGGTGCGATCTTGGTTCACTGCAATCTCTGCATCCCGGGTTCAAGCGATTCTCCTGCCTCAGCCTCTCGAGTAGCTGGGACTACAGGTGCACACCACCACACCCAGCTAATTTTTGTATTTTTAGTAGAGATGGGGTTTCACCATGTTGGCCCGGATGATCTCGATCTCCTGACCTCATGATCTGCCCACCTCAGCCTCCCAAAGTTTTGGGATTACAGGCATGAGCCACTGCGCCCAGCCAAGTTTCGTTGTTTCTTTGGGTCTTCATTTGTAATATAAGCCTGTTCGCTTAGTTTTCTATTTCCTCTCACTACTTCTGCCTCAAATTCTGTGGTGAAAAAGTTTTTATCTCTAAGACCTTCAAACATACTAGATAACCTAATAATTTCATATTTCTTTAGAGGCAGCCCTCCTGCCCTAAGCAGGACCGTTTGTCATCTAGGCTTGCTGTACAGCTCTCACCCTGTCGTGCCAGGGGACCCCTCAGCCTCACTCCTGATCTACAGCTCCTGTTTCCTGAACCCCACATCTTCCTCTGCATCGTGTACTGCCTGGTTTTGGTGGAGTAAAGGCCCTTGGGAGGTAGATTTTTTTGAAATCTTGCATCTCTGAAAATGCTTCTACTTTTTGCTCCTCTTACCTGATAGTTTAATTTTTCAAGTTAAAATCTCAAACTATCTTCATTAGATAATCTGAAAACACTTCCACTACAAAGCACCTAAAAATGCTGGATAAAATAGAACAAAATCATTTAAACACACAGCCAAGCATCCAAGAAAACAGGTAAAAGCCCCAGAGGCTAGGAGAAAACTAAATTCTGGGACCTAGAGTCTATGAGCAACGTGGCACCATTCTAGGGAGGTTGCCATCTCAATAACCTAGAAGTTTGGTTTTTGTTTACACCAAGTTAGAAGAACAGGCTCTGAGTTTACTGGATGCAGAAAATGGAAACTGACATCTCTGCAGAGAGCTGAGGCTTTTAAAGGTGATGTGGGGATAAAAGGGTGAACTAGCAAAAAAATGTCCCTGCGCACGGGAAGACAAGAATGAAGACATGTCTTGGCCTGGGCTTAAAGTAGGGGGAAAACTCTTGCTTGTTAATTTGTGGTCATTGTATACCATTGTTTGAGATTTGAGTTTCTGCTACCAGCACATTCTGGAAGAAATGACTCCCCTTACCCATCTGATTCTTCTGGCAATACATAGCACCTTTTGCTGATGTCTGGCTTAGGTTAAAATGTGTTGTCTGTAGCTGTGGATTAGGAGAATGTTTCTCAGAGTGTAGGCTAGAGACTACTTGTATTGGAATCTCTGGGGAACTTGTTAAAGATTCAGATTCTTAGGCCTTACCCTAGAGCGAATAAATCAGAACATCCGGGAGACTACATTTTTAACAAGTTTCCCAAGTAGTCTTGGGACACATTAAAACTTGAGGCCTCTTGATTAAAGCCAAGCTTAGTGACTCTTAAAGGGCCTTTGCTTTCAAAGCTCAGCAGGTCAGTGGAGGAACTGACTGGAGCTGGTCCTGGACTGATCAAGTACACACTTGATCTCAGCCAAATCACAGAGAAGCGATGAACCGACCAAGTATAAAGAGGCTCCAAACAACGTGCACGCACCCAGCACCTGGCCATTTCACTTTTAGGCATTGGTGCTCTGGAGAAACTCCTGAGCATGTGCACAAGGCGAGCAGTACAAGGATATTCACTACAACGTGGTTTATAGTAGTGAAACAACTCGGTGGCCTATTAGTGAGGGGAATGAAAAATTGTGGTAAGGTCAATACTCTAACAGTGAAAATGAATGACCAAATGTATAAAATCAGTGGATTTCAAAACTTAATGTTAAGTGAAAAAAACATGTAAGGATATTATTTACATAAACTTTAAATTTTTATAAAGTAACTATCTATTGTTTATCGGTAAAGTATATAAATATAGGCTGACTATGCCCCAATTTCAGGAGAGTGATTGCTTCTAGAGATGGAGAGACAGGACCAGGACTGCAGAGGGGATTTCAATTTTGTTTTTTTAAAAAAGAAGCATATTTTCTGTCCCCCGCCCCCCGACCTCACCTCAATTTTTGTCAGTTACTGTTCTTACAGGGTAAACGTTTATAAAATTTACATTTTATTTTGTAACTCTAAGTAAGTTTTCTATGTTTTGCCTATAGTTGTTTCAAAATTAAAACTTTAAAATAGTATTTCAGCTTTGTGACTATGTAAATATTACTAACTAAATAACCAATTGTTACAGCTCTTTTAGAATTTGTCTACCAGGTTTTCTGATTTTTTGTTTTGTTTTCGGGTTTTGTTTTGTTTTGTTTTGTTTTACTGAAAAACCCCCATGGGCCGGGCGTGGTGGCTCAAGCCTGTAATCCCAGCACTTTGGGAGGCCGAGACGGGCGGATCACGAGGTCAGGAGATCGAGACCATCCTGGCTAACACGGTGAAACCCCGTCTCTACTAAAAATACAAAAAACTAGCCGGGCGAGGTGGCGGGCGCCTGTAGTCCCAGCTACTCAGGAGGCTGAGGCAGGAGAATGGCGTGAACCCGGGAGGCGGAGCTTGCAGTGAACTGAGGTCTGGCCACTGCACTCCAGCCTGGGTGGCAGAGCGAGACTCCGTCTCAAAAAAAAAAAAAAAAAAAAAAAAAAAAACCCCCAAAAAAAAAGAGCCAATTAATATGATTGGAGCCAGGGAATGTTAATAAATGTAAATCCTCATGCCATTTGAACTGTTGGTCTAAAGAAATCCTTTTGAGCATCCAAAAATGATGAATCCTGTTAATCTCTTGCCGGCTTCTTTCACTTCTTTGGGGTTACAATTTCTTGTATCCCATGTTGTCCTTTTCCTTGGACTCTCCTTTAATTTTTGCTGGAAAATGTGTTTGAATAATTTTGTCATCCAAGGAATATGAACAGTAAATGTTCCGAGTTCTTGCATGCCTGAAAATGCCCTATGATTGCCTTTAGAAATAACTGGTACTTTGGCAGGGTTTAGATTGTACCAAGCTTTTCTTCCTTGCTAACTATGAGGATGTTATGTTACTCATTGTTGTCCAGGATCCAATGTTGTTCATGTCAGGTGAAAGTTCTGTTTCTTCTTTCTAGGAAATCCCCAAGATTTTAGGATTTCCCATTTATATTTGGAGTTGTGAAATTGTACCAAGATGTGTCTGGATTTTAATTCAATTTGACAAATCTTTACTGATGGCTCCAGGGTGCAAGGCACTGTTCAAGGTGCTGGGCTTCATTAGGGAGCAAATAAAAGATTCCTGCCCTCCTGGAACTTACGTTCTAGCAGGGGAGACAGGTCATAAATAATATGCATAATGCATAAGACAATTATATAGTGTGCTCGTATTATATAGTGCTATCAAAAAAAGGAATAAATAGAGTAAGGAGAACTGGGAATGCTAGTGAGGGAAGTTTAATCTTATTATTATTATTTTTTTTTTTGAGGCAGGGTCTCACTGTGTTGCCCCAGGCTGGAGTGCAGTGGTGCAATCATAGTTCACTGCAGCCTCGACCTCCCAGGCTTGAGCGATCTTTCCACCTCAGGCTTCTGAGTAACTGGGACTACAGGTGTGCAACACCATGCCTAGCTAATTTTTAAACTTTTTGTACAGATGGAGTATCACCATATTGCCCAGGCTAGTCTTGAAATTCTGGGCTCAAGTGATCCTCCTGCCTTAGCCTCCCAACGTGCTGGGATTATAGGTGTCAGACACCATGCCTAAGACTTTAACCCTTTTACCTTAATTTTTTTCAGTGAACACTTTCAGTCTTAAAGACTCATATATTTCTTGAGCTTAAGAAAATGTTCCGTGACTTCTTTGGGTATTCTCTCTCTTTCATTTTCTCTGTTCTTTCCTAATCAGATAGACGCTGGATCTCTGTGTCTGTCCTTGGCACTCTCTTATGTTTGCTGTCTCTTTGTTTTTCTTGCTCTACATTCTGATATTCCTTGATTCCAGGTCAACTGCTTGATCTTTTGCTGTATCCAATTTATTATTTGGTCCACTTTTTGAGTGTTCCTTATTGCAATCCCACTTTTGATTCCCAAGAATCTTTTCTTGTTCTTTGCTTGTTCCTTTCCCATAGTCACCTCTTCTCAGTTCTTGAATGCAGCATCTTCTCAAATTACTCTGAAGATAGTGACCACAATTTTTATAAAGTCTTTCTTTCCTAAACTATCCCTGTTTCCTCCAAGGTCAGTTTTTCTATTGGTCCAACTTGGATCTTCTCTTCCATGCTGTTGGTTTTCCTAATATATTTGCAATCTTTGGTTTTCTGTTTACATTGATGAATAAAGGACTGTGTTCATTAGTATGGTAGTTTCCATGAGTGTCTTTGCAGAGATGTGTAAGTCACTGTTAGGCCCCTTCCTTGGCTGATAGAATCATCTGAGGGTTATTTGTAAGTAGGTGGGGCCTATCAAAAGAGAGAAACCCTTTTAGGATTTTTAGGATGTCTGGATGAGAAGCAAACAGTCAGGTTAGAGACATTCACAGTAGTTCACGGGGGCTTTACCCTCTACTGAGGGGTAGATCTGTTTAGTATTTCAAACTGGGGTCTGCTTCATTCTTAAGTCCTATACCCTGCTTCAAACACTCCATGAGCCACCCTGGGCAACATAACAAGATCTCATCTCTACAAAAAATTAAAAAATTAGCCAGGTGTGGTGGTGCAAGTCTGTAGTCCAAGACTCTGGAGGTTGAAGTGGGAGGATTACTTGAACTCAGAAATTTGAAGCTGCAGTGAGCTATGATTGCACAACTGCACTCCAACCTGGGTGACACAGCAAGACCCTGTCTCTAAAAAGCAAAACAACAACGAAAAACACTCCTTAGGAAGTTTGCCCACTTTCTTTAAAAAGCAGTTTTCCTGATTAATCTTGAGCATGAAAGCCATTGCTTGTAGCTATTACATGTTCATGCAGAGAAGAGGATAAGAGCTGACTATCTGAGCTGTTCTCAGTGTTGTTCCTGAATGATCATCCAAAGTCTCCTTCTACTCTTTGCATTTGTTGACTCTGAGCTTGGACCTATCTCCCTTAGGAAGAATTTTGGTGCTTCAGTGTTAATCCTCTATTCTTTCTCCATTGCTGTTTTGTATTTTTTCAGTTATCTACTGCTGCATAACCACCCCAAAATTTAGTGGCTTAAAACATAAAAAAAAAAAAATGTATCATTTCTCATGGTTCTGTGGGTTGATTATGCAGTTGTTTTGCTTTATTTGGTGTTGAAAGATTCACAACGACACCCTCCCATGGCTAATTTTTAGTGATACCTACTGGCTGGGATCTCAATTCAGGTTGTCAGCCAGGGACCTTAGTTCTTCTCCATGTTAGCCTTTCCACATGGCTGGTTGAGCTTCCTGACAGCATGGTGGCTTAGGTTCCAAGAAGGAACCTGAGGTTCCTTCTAAGAGGATTAAACCCTAATGTACAAGCAGTTTTATAAGCCTCTGCTTACATTTCCTAATGTCTCATTGGCCAAAACAAATTACATAGCCAAGTTCAAAGTCAAGTGGTAGGAGAGATGTAGTTTATTGGGGCACCCGAAGTAACAGCACAATCTTCTATGTATCCTTCACATTTTCTGGTCTACTAGTAGAACCCTTTCCTGTTTTCAGGTACTGTGTTTTTTCTTCTTTAAAAAATAAAACAGAGCTGAGATTGGTGGTGCACACCTGTAGTCCCAGATACTCAGGAGGTTGAGGTGGGAGGATTGCTTGAGCCCAAGAGATCAAGGTCAGCCTGGCAAACATAGCAAGACCCTGTCTCTAAAGGGAAAAAAATGTGTGTGTGCATGTATGTGTATGTATGAGAAAGACACACCCAGCAACAGTCTGGATACTACAGCAACATTGGGTTTTGATTTAGGCCTTGTTCTGATTCACCTTTTTCATACAGAATGTCAAATTATCCATTTCTTTGCTTGTCAAACCATTACATTTTATCCTTACCTATCAATATATAATATTTCTTCTTTCTTGTCAGCCACTATAACTTCACACTCCCTCTTGCCTCATTTGTATTCAAGGTTTATTATATGAAATCATATTAATAGAGCATTGCTTGAAGGATATTCACCAATTTCCTTTGATCAGAGCTGGCAGATAGATTCAAGTTGGCATGGGAGAAGAACCCTATTAATGAGTACAGTTGGAAAGGATTATGAGGCAATGTCCAGTCTCAGTGGGAAAAAGTTCAGTGATCATTTGGTGATGTTTGTCCTGGGCTTGGACTAGAAGTGATGGTGTGGGTGCCAGGAAGGTATTTTCATCCCTGTTCCCAGATATTGTAAAATGTATCACTGAAAACAAGCCAGAACTTCAGAAAGTTGTTTGTCTGTATATAATTGTTTTGACCACTTGAGTGTCCTGTGTGGCACTTGACAATATGCCAATCACCTGCCTTGAGGATGTTCTGAGAGACAATTGTTCAGAATTTGATTCTATATTTATTGCAGAAGTGTTGCTGAGGATAAACTATATGACATGGTGTTCCCTTTAAGAGGAACCAGGGAAGAGTTTTTCTGAGCAACGAATCTGTTTTTACCTTATGGACACTGTGAATGTTATAACTGATTATGTTTCCCTCCTTGCTTTGGTTGCTAGGAAACCCAGGACGAAATTGCAGACCTCCTCTGGCAACTGCACAAGACCTTTGAAAAACATTTGACATGCTAACTTTACCTCTCCCATCATTTTATTTTCATATCACTCTTTTTTCTTCGGAACTCCTTCCTTCCCTCTTGATTTCCTTCCCTTCTTTTCCCCCTGCTTGCTTTCTTCATCTCTCCTTTCCCCTCTTCAGTTAACATTAATTGTGCATCTGCTGTATGCTTGGCACTGTGTTAGGGGTTGGACTCACAGTCACCTTTACCCTCCCCTCTCCCAAACCCATGTTAATAATTACAGCCTTAGTCACAGCACTCGGGGTTACTGGAAAGACTTAGGGAGATTCATTCATCAGTAGATTCTTCCAGAGTTTTTTTTTCAGGTGGGCTGGGCCCTCCCTGATTTCTTCTTCAGAGAGGATCCTAGTGACCTACACACTAAGCACATCTCCTTGCCCTGCTCTCTCTCAGATCATTTGTTCTGTCCCTATACACCCCATAGATCAATCTGAACGTGCCTCTTGCACATTCATCTAGAGTGGGTAGCCTTTCATAAGTACACAAACACAACTTTTATCAAAAAGATTTTTTTTAAAAAGGAGAATGGAAGCATGTGATAAGGGGAAGACAGTGAATGTTCAGGAGCTGGGGGCTAAAGAGTGAAAGCGGGGCCGACTTCCACTTTACTTTTCCTGAAGATCATTAATCTGCCCAGCCCCACTCTTCCATTGTTCCTGCTTCAATGTGACCAAGTTCCTCAAAGTTCTGCTTTCACTTCCCCTCTGTGGCAGAAACAGGCATGGTAAGGTGGGGGCTTTGCATTTAATTCCTGATTAGTCAGTTAAGTCAGTGATTTTTGAATTTGCATTATAAAACACTGTCTTTCTCAGGTAATTGGCATTGTACAGCCTCTGTGTTTCTATTTTTGCTTCCAGGAAGCTTGGAGTCAAATTTGATGCTTTGTCACAGCTGCAATATTAGCCTTTATGGCTTGCAAGATCGATGCTCCTTAAAAAGCAGAAAACAAAAATCAAAAAACATCTTTATTGTTTGAATGACTTTTTTTTTTTCTTTTGAGACGGAGTCTTTCTTGATCTGTTGCCCAGTTTGGTGTGCAGTGATACGATCTTGGCTCACTGTAGCCTCTGCTTCCAGGGTTCAAGTGATTCTCATGCCTTGGCCTCCCAAGTAGCTGTGATTACAAGTGTGTGCCATCATACCCAGCTAATTTTTGTATTTTTAGTAGAGATGGGGTTTCACCATGTTGGCCAGGCTGGTCTCGAACTCCTGACCTCAAATGATCCACCTGGGCCTCCCAAAGTGCTGGGGTTACAGGTGTGACCCACCACACCCGGCCTGAGTGCCTTTTTAAAAAGCCATATACAACGCTTTTTCAAACAATAATTTTGGAATTGACCTACACTGAGCAGAACTTCAGACCTTAGTCTCCTGGGCAATGAGTCAAATGATTAAATCAAAGCGTGTCCAAACATCATTGTCTAAGGTGCTGGGCATGGAGCTTTGCTGGGGGTCAGCTATGATATCATGAGTCTAGCTACTTTAAGTCAGAAGATGTGAATTCCAGTTTGCCCTGCGTCTTCTTAGACATTTGAATTTGGCAAACTTCTTTCAGCCCCAGTTTGTTTGTTTGTTTCTTTCTTTCTTTCTTTTCTTTCTTTTCTTTCTTTCTTTTTTTTTTTTTGACAGAGTCTCGCTCTGTTGCCCAGACTGGAGTGCAGGGGTGCGATCTCGCTCACTGCAAGCTCTGCCTCCCGGGTTCACGCCATTCTCCTGCCTCAGCCTCCCGGGTAGCTGGGACTACAGGTGCCCGCCACCACGCCCAGCTAATTTTTTTTGTATTTTTCGTAGAGGTGGGGTTTCACTATGTTGGCCAGGATGGTCTCTATCTGCTGACCTCGTGATCCACCCACCTCGGCCTCCCAAAGTGCTGGGATTACAGGTTTGAGCCACCGCAACTGGCCCAGCCCCAGTTTCTTCATCCATAAATGGCTCTGTGTTCTTCAGACAGCAGTTGTGAGAATTACAGGAGATAGAATTGATGGAATTACTGTTTAATCTACAGAATACTGTATTGTCACAAAATCAGATTTTATTTGTTGGGTTTATGACTTACCCCAAAACCCAGGGAAGTTTCCTGTGAAAACTTCTTCCCAACTACAAGCATTCCAACCACTCATATTTTCAGCATCGAGAGAAACTGTTGTCAACAAAAATCATGTAATCTCCGATACATACATCACAATACCTCAAACACTGCCATGTCGCTTGGGTCCCTTGTGGGCTCTAAGGGAGCAGGTCTCAGTGTTGGGCTGTTGGATGTTTCTGTTATCGAGTTCAGATCCCCATGGCTGTTCTGCTGGTGGAAAGACTCACCAACCTCTCTGAAGTGGCTTCTGTTCACCATTCTCTTTGGCGCTCTCCTCTTCCTGGGACATCGAATTCATTTCCTTTGTTTTAAGCCCCACCTCTATGCTAATGACCCCCAAACTCTCTGTAACTTGTGCCTCTCTTGGTGCCGCAGATGAGTACCTAAACAGTTGACAGCTATTCCTGGGAGCCCCTGGGTACTGAAAACCCAACATGTCCACAACCAAAATCATCTCTAGTGCCCTCCTCCCTTTCACACCTGTGTCTTCTTTTTCTCCTCTTCCCTCTCACTGCCATTACCTTGGTTCAGGGCTCATCCTCTCTTGACAGGACAATTGTAGGAGCCTCCTAATTATTCTTTCTGCCTCCTATCCCTCTTCCTTGTAAACCATGGTCCATGCCAGCTACCAGACAGAGCTTTAAATATGCTACTCTGATCAAGTCCATCCCTCCTCCCACTTATATGGTTTATTTTTTTAGTTTTCAGAGATGGGGTCTCATTCTGTTGCCCAAGCTGGAATGCAGTAGCACAATCATGGCTCACTGCAGCCTCGACCTCCTGGGCTCAAGTAATCCTCCCATCTCAGCCTACAGAGTAGCTGGGACTATAGGTGCGTGCCACCACACCTGGCTAATTTTTTGGCGGGGCAGGGTAGAGAGAAGGTCTCATTATGTTGCCCAAGCTGGTCTCCAACTCCTGGCTTCAAGTGATCCTCTCACCTCAGCCTCCCAAAGTGCTGGGATTACAGGCATGAGCCACCACGCCTGGCCTCATATACAAATCATTTAAGATTTATAATCTTCTCTGAGATTGAGCCCCTGATCTCTCTCCATCTTCACCTCCTGCCAGCCCCCAGCACACGACATCCCAGTATTTCCAACCAGCGCAAATTACTTGCACTTCATAAAGTGGCAAGCTTTCTCACACATTTCTTTCTGCCTTTAACATGTTGTGTTTCTGTTGCCTGGAAAGCCCAACCTCTTCCGTGTCTGTTTGGCCAGCTTCTACTTGTTCTTCAAGGCTGGTCTAAAGCCTCACTTCCCTCTGAGGCTTTTCTTGGATCCTCCAGACCAAATTTGCTGTTTCCTATAGCAATTGGCTTATATATTTTTATTGCATTATATGGTAATTGTTTACATGTCTTTCTCTCTCATACTAGTCTGTGGTCCTCTTGGGCAATTTGTAATTCATCTTTGTATGCTCACTTCTTAGAATAATGATGGAAACACAGCAGACTCTCTGAGAATGTTTGTTGATAAAATGAATTGATTAGTGATGTAATTATCATATCTATTTTTATAATAGTAAAATGGCACAACTGAAGCCAGGTCAGTATGACAGGAGGGGTAAGTCTAGAGCTGCCATGTCCAATACAGAAGCCACTAGCCACATGTGGCTGTTGAGCACTTGAAATATGACTAGTCTGAGTTGAGATGTACTATGTCAAACACACATGGGATTTTGAAGACTCAGAATGGAAAAAGATTATAAAGTATCTCATTAATATATTTTATGTTGATGACTTGTTAAAATGATAATCTTTTTGATATATTGGGCTAAAATATATTATAAATTAATTTTTACTGTTTCTTTAAACCTTTTTGATGTGGCTACAAGAATATTTAAAATTATACATGTGGCTGGGCGCAGTGGCTCATGCCTGTAATCCCAGCACTTTGGAAGGCCGAGTTGGGCAGATCATTTGAGGTCAGGAGTTCAAGACCAGCCTGGGCAACATGGAGAAACCCCATCTCTACCAAAAATACAAAAAATTAGCCAGGTATGGTGGCGCACGCCTGTAATCCCAGCTACTTGGGAGGCTGAGGCACAAGAATTGCTTGAACCAGGGAGGTAGAGGCTGCAGTGAGCCAAGATCACACCACTGCACTCTAGCCTGGGCAGCAGACTGAGATTAGGTCTTGATACAAAATTAGTAAATAAAAATAAAATAAAATAATACATGTGACTCACATTTGTGGCTCACAGTATATTTCTGTTGAGCAATAATGATCTAGAGTATTCATTCACTGAACAAATTTTTTTTTTTTTTTTTTGAGACAGAGTCTTGCTCTATCACCCATGCTGCAGTGCAGTGGCATGATCTCTGCTCACTGCAACCTCCGCCTCCTGGGTTCAAGTGATTCTTGTGCCTCAGCCTTCTGAGTAGCTGGGATTACAGGCACACGCCACCATGCCTGATTAATTTTTGTATTTTTAGTAGAGATGGGGTTTCACCATGTTGTCTAGGCTGGTCTCAAACTCCTGACCTCAAGTGATCTGTCCACCTCGGCCTCCCAAAGTGCCAAGATTACAGGCTGAACTACTGCGCCTGGCCTACAAATATTTCTTGAGCACCTCCTATGTACTGGGCATTAATCTAGATGATGGGACTGGAACAATGAACAAGCCAGAGAAGGTTCCCAATCTTGAGGAGCTTCCATTATCATGGAGGAGAGATCCAGACCAGTATACAAAGGTGTAAGCCAGATAATTTTAGATAGTAAAAGTACTCTGAATCAAATAAAGCAGGGTGCTCGATAGGCCAAAGTGCAGGAGGGCAGTCAGGTAAGGCCTTCTACAGCAGCTGAGTCAACTGAGGTCAGAGGCAGGAATCAGAGGGAGGAGACTAGGACATGTTTAGATGAGAGGCAGTATAGACCAAAACTAAGAGGAGGTGCAGATAGGGAGGAGCAAACAGATTTGAGTGATATTTGGAATGTCACATTGGTAGAACTGTGTAACCAAAGGAATTCCGGAGAGGTGGGAACTGATGGCTCCCAGGCTTCTGGCTTGGGTGAGTGGGTGAATCATGGGGCCACCAGATGAGATAAAGCAGAAGTGTGTCTTGAGGAAATGAGGAATTCCGTTCTGACATTGTGGGGTGCCACCAGGATGCCCAGGCAACCATGCTAAGGGAATAACAGGTCAGGGCTTGTTATTTGGAATCTAGCATCATAGATGTGGCCATTAAAATGGAATGTGTCTGAGAAAGAAACGAGAGAAGATGGCAGGCAAAAGAGGACACTCAGGGCTGGGTGCGGTGGTTCACACCTGTAATCCCAGCACTTTGGGAGACGGAGGCAGGTGGATTGCCTGAGTTCAGGAGTTTGAGACCAGTCTGGCCAACATGGTGAAACCCCATCTATACTAAAAATACAAAAATTAGCCGGGCATGGTGGTGGGCACCTGTAATCCCAGTTCCTTGGGAGGCTGAGGCAGAATTGCTTAAACCCAGCGGGGGCAGGGCAGAGGTTGCAGTGAGCCGAGATCGCGCCACTTCACTCCGGCCTGAGTGAAAGAGCGAGACTTTGTCTCAAAGATGAACAAACAAACAAAAAACAAAACAAAACAAACAAACAAACAAAAAAACAGGACACTCAGGTTCAGGGAGCAGATTTCTGAATTGGAAGATACTTGAGCATGTGTCTAGGTTGAGGAGAAGGATCCAGGGCAACCAGAGGGGTTCACTTATCCCAAAAGCCAGGGAAGGTTCCTGTGAAAAACTCTTCCCAACTACAAGAATTCTGACCACTCATATTTTCAGCATTAAGAGAGATACTGTTGTCAACAAAAAAATCATGTAATTCCCAATATGTATATCACAATACCTTGAAGCTTTGCCATGTCACTTGGGTCTCTTGTGGGCTCTGAGGGAGCAGCTCTGAGAAGGTGAGATTGATCCAACAAGGTTGGGTGTTGATGGAAAGGATGGGCTGGCTCGGGAGCCTGGCTGGGAGATCAGAGGTATAGGAGGAGCTGTCTCTTGTCAGGGAGGAAGCAGGAGTTTAAGGAGAGTGGTGAAGGTTAGGGGTGGAAGAGGGTGATGTGCAGGTAACAGGTGAGGACACCTCTTGGAGAAACTTTTGATATGTCGCAGTGTGGGCCAAGGCTTTATCGTTATGCACTCAGAGTTGGAGAAGCCTTCAAGAAGAACTAAGATGCGGGATTAGGAGAACTGACTTTTGAAAAGCAGAGTGGCCCTGGAGCAGGCCCTAGCCTCCTTGTAGCTCATTTTCCTCATGTTTAAAATGAGCCAAATGGTCTTTTAGAGGCCAGGTGCGGTGGCTCACACCTGTAATCTCAGCACCTTGGGAGGCCACGGAGGGAGGATCATGTAAGCCCAGGAGTTTGAGACCAGCCTGGGCAACACAGTGAGACCCTGCCTCTACAAAGAAGAGGTGGCGTGAGACTGTAGTCCCAGCAGGTAGGGAGGCTAATCTGGGAGGATGGGTTGGCCTGGGGAAGTGGGGACTGCAGTGAGCCCTGATATCTCCACTGCTTCCAGCCTGGTTTGCAGAGTGAGACTCTGTCTTAAAAAAATAAAAATAAAAATAGGCCGGGTGCGGTGGCTCATGTCTGTAATCCCAGCACTTTGGGACACCGAGGCGGGGGGATCATGAGGTCAGGAGATCGAGACCACGGTGAAACCCCGTCTCTACTAAAAATACAAAAAATTAGCCGGGAGTGGTGGCAGGTGCCTGTAGTCCCAGCTACTCCGGAGGCTGAGGCAGAAGAATGGCGTGAACCCGGGAGGTGGAGCTTGCAGTGAACCAAGATCGCGCCACTGCACTCCAGTCTGGGCGACAGAGCGAGACTCCGTCTCAAAAATAAATAAATAAAATAAAAATAAAAATAAACCCCTCAAATGGCAACAGCAAAAACACCTAAATGGTCTCTTAAATTCCCTGGAAATTGTAAGGACAGTAAGTACATGCCAGTACCTCCCTCGGTTGCTTGAGCTGTTCTCCTCCTGGAACTCACTGCCCTTCAGAAAGCCAGCTCGAGTAGTCAGCACAACACTTGACACACAATATTTTCCATACCAGTAGGCATCTATCATTCAGAGGGAGAGGCTTATCTTCCAGTCTTTGTATCCTGCAAGGCCCAGTGCAGGCTGGCTGGTGGCAACCTGGCCTCCAGGAATGCATCCTGGAGTAGCAATGAATGGCGCTGTAGTCGCTTAGAAAGTCTCGGCATTTATGTCCATTTCAATTAAAAAAAAAAAGAGAGAGAGAGAGAAAAGAAGAAGAAAAAAAAAGAATTGCAGGAGATGGTATATAGTGAGCAGCGGAGGATAACGCGCTTTGTAGGTATGAACTCAGTTAACCCCACGGTCACACTATGAAGTGGGTTATCCCCATGTCCCAGATAAGGGAAAAGACAGAGAGGTTAAGTAATTTGACCAAAGTCAACAGCTGGTGAGTGGAGAGCCAGGGTTTAAAAACCGGATTCCGGCTCCGTGCAGGGGCTGTGCCTGCTGCCCGCGGATGGCTGCTGGAGCGGAGAGGTTCCGAGGTTTCAGGGGCATTTTGTCCTTTCCCACTTCTGGGCCGTGGGCTCCCCCATAGACGATCCCGCGGGCCCTTCCTGCTCTGACACCCCGGGCCCGCAGCTCAACCCCGCGCCTCTCCAGCTCGTCGATGACCGGTTCCCGCCATGCCCCGGGCCCTCCCCGGGAGAGCGCGCAACCAGGGGCACCTGTCCCCCTGCGAGGGTGTCGCCGCCCCTCGGCGCCGCCGGGCGCTCGCCGCTGAGCCCTGGCGCCCCTGGCAGAAGCACTGCGAGGACGCCTCTCGGGACTGCAGCGCGGCCCTGCGCACTCAGGGAGGCGAGGCCGGGCGCGGGGGGGGGCGGCTGCGGGCCTGGGAGGGCGCGCGAGGGGACACCGCTGAGGGACGCCGCTGAGGGCGCGGCGCGGGGAGCGCGGCTGGGGCCGCCTCGAAGGGCAAGCGCCGAGGGGGCGCGGCGCCGCCGGGAACTGGGCGGGGCCGCCCAGCGGGAGCGGGAAGGGCGAGCGGCCGGCCGGCCTGCGATGAGTGCCTCTGCGGCCACCGGGGCTCGTGCTGTCCCTCTCGGCCATCCCGTCACCTATGTCTTCAACCACCTGGCTGCCCAGCACGAGTGAGTGAGCGGAGCGGCGGGCGCCCGAGGGGCGGCGGGAGTTGGTTCGGCCGGCGGAGCTTCGCAACTTTTCCGAGGGGGCTGGGATCGTCCGCCGCGAACCAGAGAGGGCGTCCCCAGGGTCGCACGGGCCCCGGTCGTGGAGCCAGGCCCTGAAGTGCCCAGGCTGGCCGCATTTCGGATGTGGTGCCAAGAACCGCGCCAGGTGAAACCGGACACAGGGTCAATACCCTGCCCCCTGGAGGGGCAGGGGCCGGTGGGAGCGGAAAACACGGACACTATGAGACTGGCCGTGTCCAGCTCGTGTGCCTGGTCTTTTTGCACCTCACGGGAACGTTTCCATGTATGGACTTTCGCATACTTATCATTTCTTATAATTTTAGAAACTGTTGTGAATGACTAGCAGAAATAGAACCGGAAACCAACAGGCAGAGACGTGGGTTCTACCTGGCTTTTGCACTGACGGTGTGTCTGCCTCGGTCTTCCTGTCAAGTGTCTTTGTTGTGCTTCCCTATTGTAAGGTTTCCACGGAGACCTTTTTGGTGAAGGGGCGTTGTGATGGAGAAAATGCTTCCCAGTGCCTGAGCTGGGGTAGGATCGGGGACCGCGAGAAGGCAAGAACACTTCAATGCGAAGGAAATGGGTGAGGCCGACGGAGGGGGAACAGGGCTTGGTTCGAAGCCCTGCCTCCCACTCCCACTGCGGGATACTGACTAACCAACTTGCAGCGGGCAGACCTGAAGGCTTGAGGGTGGCCCGGGTGTTGGGATAGACGCCAGCCTCATGTGCCTGCCCTGAAGTTGGTTGCCTGTCTGGAGGGAGAGGAAGTATAACCTATGTTTCTCAGCTGTTGGTGCGAAGGAAATTGCATCAGCTGTGGCTGCAAACCCCTTCAGCTGGTCAAGCCTTGGAAGTGTCTGTACATAGGGTGGTAACTTCCTCTTCTCTAGCTGCTGGCCGCCTGATCTAGGAAGCACCCACACTGCGAGTGCTCACCAGGCACCAGCAGTGTCTGCCCTTGTCTGACCAGTCTCTGGAGGCGTCCCCTAGAGGCAGCTGCTCCAGGCCACCGAATATTACATGCTGTCAATATAGGGCAGGGGGAACCTCAAAAAACAGCATTATGGCAGTTCAGTGAAGTATATTGAGGTGCCCTACTGTGTGTTTTGGCAACTGTTCCAAGGTTGGTGACACAGCCTATGAACCAAGCCAGAGAGGTTGTGGAGGCAGGTAAATAGACAGACAGTAATACCAGATAGTGACATACTATGAAGATAATAAAATAGGGTGACTGGGGAGGGGGCCGGTGCCCGGGGAAGGCTTCTAGGAGGAGGTAACACTTGAGCTATGGGAAGATCTGGGAATGGAGCCTGTCAGGCAGGAAAATGGAGCAGTGCAGGGGAAGGAATTGGAGGGGCATAGTCAGTATTTTGGAAGGTGAACAGATGGGGCTTACTGAAGAGGGCTGCATGGCAGCAAAGAGAGGATTTGAGGATGAGCCCTAGGTTTTGGCCTCAGCCACTGGGAAGATGGTGATGGCATTTACTGAATACAGACTGAATTACGTATTGCTGTGCGTGGTGGAGCGCATTGGCAAGCACAGCGTTTTGAATAATTAGTGTCAGCCATTCTTCTTGTCCTCTTGCAGGTGAAAACCCCAGTGGCCTTTGATTCCTCTCTCTTCTTTCTCCACTACCTTCCTCCTACTGTCTCCTTCCCCACAAGTCCTGGGGCTCTAGTGTCTGTTCTCTCCTTTCAGTTCTCCCTGTCACTGGCCCTTTCTGACCTGGACTGTGGCAGAGGCTCCCGTGCAAGTCCCCCTGCCCAGCCCCACCGCGTGTTTCTCAGCCTCTGTTCCCAGTCCCAGCCCACGCACGAGTGCTCCCGCCACACCAGCCTGCCTTTGCCCCTTGACCACTCCTCCTCCTCTCCAGCCTCTTGCCCAGACTTCTGCTGCTCCCTGACCGGGATGCTGCCTTCCTCCTATCGCAGGCTGTTGAAGCCGCACCTAGACTTTATGGCCATTTCTACCTTTTGCAGACTCTCCCTCTCTCTCCTTTGAGCTCCCTCAGTCCCTTGTTTGCACCTTTCTCCCGAGAGTTACTTTCTTGTGGTCAGAACTTACCTGCCCCGGCTATATCTCACCCCTCTGTACTGTCCTGCCCAGGCCAGAGCCGTGTGCATTGTAGGCACTCAGGTATGTTTGACTTTGTTAAATCGAGTTTCCTTCCCACCAAACCTTTTTTGCAACTCTGAAAACCAGAAAAAGAAAATTAGATTGAGAGGCCAGGAAAGGATTGAACGTGTTCTGTCTCCCTCTCTCACTGAGACACACACTGCTCACACTCATCCATGCATGTCCCCTCTCAGTAGGTGTTCGTCCATAAAAGGACATCAGCAGGCCCTCCCAGCCCCCAAGACTAGCAACTTTCTCATCCCGGGGTTAGTCGCAGCCCTTACCTGTCCCCGAGTCCCTGCAGGGCCTCTTTCTCCTGTGGTGAGCACGTCCTGCACTTGGCTGTTGTAGGAGGGTCTCTGGGGGCAGTGCCAAGAGTCAGAGATGATCTGCTGCTCTATTTTCCCTTCATTTTCCTCCTCTCCTGGAGCTAAGAGCATGAGAGGATGCTGTGAACCACTTTACACTGCTCTCTCCTGCTCCAGAAGAGCACCAGCCACGCGACCCTGCTGGCAGTGAGCGCAGGCCCTTGGTAGGAGTGAGGACTGGAGTTGTCACCCGACCACCACCTGTCTCAGGCTGTTCACCATTAAAATGCCTGCCAGCTGACCCAGCACACCCACCTCTTCCCTCCTCACAGGATTCTTCAGCCCAGCATTACACTCTTGACCCACATTGGCTTCCTCCTTCTTCAGCTCATCCCCACAGGAGGATCCTGGAGCAACCACCGATGTGCAATCACCAGAAACCTCCTATTTTTCAGTTTCTCACCTGGACATTGAAACAGCCACCCTCATTCTTTTTTTAAAATTTAATTAATTAATTATTATTATTTTTTGAGACAGACTCTTGCTCTGTTGCCCAAGCTGGAGGGTAATGGCTCAATCTCAGCTCACTGCAGCCTCCAACCTCCAGGTTTAAGCAATTCTACTGCCTCAGCCTCCCGAGTAGCTGGGATTACAGGCATCTGCCACCTCGCCTGGCTAATTTTTGTATTTTTAGTAGAGATGGGGTTTCGCCATGTTGGCCAGACTGGTCCCAAACTCCTGACCTCAGGTGATCCACCTGCCTCAGCCTCCCAAAGTGCTAGGATTACAGGTGTGAGCCACTGTGCCTGGCCTTCTCATTCTTATCATAGAACTGATCCACCTATCATCTATCCATCCATCTTCCATACATTCACCCATAATCCATCCATCCACTCATCTATCATCTATCCATTCATCCATCCGTCATCCATCCATCCATTTATCCATCATCCTCCATCATCCGTCAATTCATCCATCATCCATCCATCCATCCACCCATCATCCACCCATTTACCCATCATCCATCCATTCATCCATCATCTATCCATTCATCCATCATCCATCCATCCATTCATCCATTATCTATCCATTCATCCATCCATCATCCATCCATCCATTCATCTATCATCCATCCACCTATCCATCCACTCATCATCTATTTGTTCCCCCCTTCCCTCCCTCCTTCTATTCTTCTCTTTCTCTCTCTTAGGAGTGGTGAAAGTTATCCAAAGGTCTCAATGTTGGGCTGTGGTGGTGTGGAGGGGTCTCAGCTGAGGAGTGGTGCTTGCAGCTGCTCCAAGCTGAAGAGGTCCTGGTGTAGCAAGCCATCGGAGTGGGCCAGGTAGTATTTTGTCTAGAATTGGAAACCCTGTCAGTGCTGGAGGTGTGAGAGGGAGAGTATTGCTGTTGGACTACAGGAAAACTCCTAGGTGGTAGAGCTCAGAGTCCATTGAGATAGGTTCCTCCCTGTAGGCAAGGACTTCTCTTTTTTATCCAGTCTCGTAGGGCCTGCAACAATGGCTACCACATAGGGGTGCACAATACATTTTTTTCCTTGATATGTTTTTGAATTAATTAATAAACAGATGGATGCAATGATGTGACTTTCCTAGGGTGACACAGTTAGCAACAGAATGGGTACCAGGATCCTGGTTTCCTGACTGATAACTCTACCAAGCCTCGTGCCCTAGCGCTGCCCCACTGCGTAGTGTCTTTGACCCCTGCTGTCCTTGGTGCCATTCCGTTTCCTGTAGAACGTCCAGAGGATGTGCTCAACCAAGCTTCACTTTGGTTTCTGTGGTTTGGGGTTGGATGCTGGTCTGTTGGTCCTGGTTCTGGGGTGTTGGGCTATCTTCATTCTGGCCTCAGGTCTAGTCCAGACTCCTCCTCCATGGATTTCCTGGCCTCATTCTCTGGCCCATTTGATTATACACAAAACATAAGGTCACTTCTTTCTTGTCCCCTGGAAGGCATGTTTAGTTGTAATGCCTGTATATTCCTTATTGCTCAGTCTGAGGGTTTTTGACTGGCCCTGAGGGAGGTGGCAGAGTCAGTGGTGAGACCTGTCAGCTGCTAGGGAGCCGGGGTTAGAGGAATGGGTAGGTGGAGGCACTGGGGCAGTGGTCATCTGTGCATCAGGGTGGGGTAAGGCAGAGGGAGCTCCAGACTTGTCATCTGTGCACATGAGACAGGATAAGAGGAGAATGAGGAGAACCTGATGGCTTCGGTCCCTGAAAGTCATGGGCTGCAGCCCAGATGGGCCAAAGAGCTGCAGATAAACTTCACTAACTCTACAGTGCTGGGAGCTGCAGGCAGAGGCAGAATTATGGATGAATTATGCAGGACTAGGAGTNTATCTTCCATACATTCACCCATAATCCATCCATCCACTCATCTATCATCTATCCATTCATCCATCCGTCATCCATCCATCCATTTATCCATCATCCTCCATCATCCGTCAATTCATCCATCATCCATCCATCCATCCACCCATCATCCACCCATTTACCCATCATCCATCCATTCATCCATCATCTATCCATTCATCCATCATCCATCCATCCATTCATCCATTATCTATCCATTCATCCATCCATCATCCATCCATCCATTCATCTATCATCCATCCACCTATCCATCCACTCATCATCTATTTGTTCCCCCCTTCCCTCCCTCCTTCTATTCTTCTCTTTCTCTCTCTTAGGAGTGGTGAAAGTTATCCAAAGGTCTCAATGTTGGGCTGTGGTGGTGTGGAGGGGTCTCAGCTGAGGAGTGGTGCTTGCAGCTGCTCCAAGCTGAAGAGGTCCTGGTGTAGCAAGCCATCGGAGTGGGCCAGGTAGTATTTTGTCTAGAATTGGAAACCCTGTCAGTGCTGGAGGTGTGAGAGGGAGAGTATTGCTGTTGGACTACAGGAAAACTCCTAGGTGGTAGAGCTCAGAGTCCATTGAGATAGGTTCCTCCCTGTAGGCAAGGACTTCTCTTTTTTATCCAGTCTCGTAGGGCCTGCAACAATGGCTACCACATAGGGGTGCACAATACATTTTTTTCCTTGATATGTTTTGAATTAATTAATAAACAGATGGATGCAATGATGTGACTTTCCTAGGGTGACACAGTTAGCAACAGAATGGGTACCAGGATCCTGGTTTCCTGACTGATAACTCTACCAAGCCTCGTGCCCTAGCGCTGCCCCACTGCGTAGTGTCTTTGACCCCTGCTGTCCTTGGTGCCATTCCGTTTCCTGTAGAACGTCCAGAGGATGTGCTCAACCAAGCTTCACTTTGGTTTCTGTGGTTTGGGGTTGGATGCTGGTCTGTTGGTCCTGGTTCTGGGGTGTTGGGCTATCTTCATTCTGGCCTCAGGTCTAGTCCAGACTCCTCCTCCATGGATTTCCTGGCCTCATTCTCTGGCCCATTTGATTATACACAAAACATAAGGTCACTTCTTTCTTGTCCCCTGGAAGGCATGTTTAGTTGTAATGCCTGTATATTCCTTATTGCTCAGTCTGAGGGTTTTGACTGGCCCTGAGGGAGGTGGCAGAGTCAGTGGTGAGACCTGTCAGCTGCTAGGGAGCCGGGGTTAGAGGAATGGGTAGGTGGAGGCACTGGGGCAGTGGTCATCTGTGCATCAGGGTGGGGTAAGGCAGAGGGAGCTCCAGACTTGTCATCTGTGCACATGAGACAGGATAAGAGGAGAATGAGGAGAACCTGATGGCTTCGGTCCCTGAAAGTCATGGGCTGCAGCCCAGATGGGCCAAAGAGCTGCAGATAAACTTCACTAACTCTACAGTGCTGGGAGCTGCAGGCAGAGGCAGAATTATGGATGAATTATGCAGGACTAGGAGTGAATGCATTCAATAGTCAGGAAATTCCAGGCACCAATGTGTTTATTTTGATAGTGACCACCTCCCTGTTCTGGTTGTTGCAGTTCCTGGACTATTGTAGGGGTTGCTGCCCTCATCCTGTTCCTGGTAGCACTGCTGGCTCGTGTCCTCGTCAAAAGAAAACCACCCCGGGACCCGCTGTTCTATGGTATGCCTCACAAAGGGAAATCTTTTGTATCTGATTAATAACACAATACTTTTGGCCTCAGTCACATATTCCTCCTTGGTTGTGAATACTCTGAGCCCTTTGGTAACAGTGGCTGCAAGTGTAGGAGTGTTTCAGGATAATGTGGCCCTCGCCTCAGGCTATTGCCTCTCAGGCTGTGGACTCCACCCTCTCCCAGGTGGCATCCTGGTGGAGGGTTACTGCCAGGCCAGGCAAGGCAGGCACCCTGCCAACCCCAGCATGCTTTGACCTCTGACCTCGACTCTCATGCCAGCTCCTTCCTGGGCTTCCTGTCTTCAGCCTGCTACTTGCAGTCCCCCCGACTTAGTGCAGAACTTAACTGTGTGGTGCCTGGGTCTGCACATATGCATGAAGAGGAAAATAATGGAACCTGCCATAGAGACAAGCACCTATAGTGCACCTTGTATGGCCCTGAGCACTTTAGCAGCAGGCTTTTACCTAATCCTCACCATCCCTCCACTTGAAAGTGAAGCAGCTGGCTTGGAGATGCTAAGAAATGTGGCAAAGGTCACGTGGCTTTTGACCCCTAAAGCCCATGCCCTTCCATCATGCATGCTGCCCCAGCCAAGCTACTACTGGCCTTTGAGCACTTCCTGTGCCAGGCACCTTGCTGGGCATTTTGTTCTATAGTTTCTGCTTCAGTAATGCTCCATATCAAATGCACCCCAAGGCCTACAGCAACAAACATTTATTTTTCTTGCTCACAGGTCTGTGGGCTGGGGACACTCTGCATCAGGCTGTGGGTTGATTTCAGGGCTGTTCTCTGACTCCTTGTTCTTGGACCAGCAGCTCCCAGGCATGCCCTTCTCATGGCAGATACAGAGGCACAGTGGGGCCAGTAGGAAGAAAGTGGTGGCTCTTAAGACCTTGGCGTGGAGCTGCCCCCTCTTACTCCCACCCATATTCCACTGGCTGAGATGAGGCATAGGGCCGAGCCCATCAGCAACAGCATAGGGAGCATTCTCTGCCCACAGTGGGCCTTAGGAAAGGTGAGGTGGGAAAGAAGAATTGTGAGTAACTAGTTTCTCCAATCCACATATAAGAAACTCTGAAGCTTACAGAAATGATGTAACTTGCCTAAGGTTTTACAGCCAGTCAGTAGATGAGCTGGGTCTGATTTCAAGGCCCACATCCCTTTTCTTGGCTCTCTCCACTGGCCTGTGCTGTGGCCCCTCCGACTCTTCAAGGCTGGGCACCCTCTCTCCTGTACCCTCAGCCCTCTGTCCTGGTCTGTTACAGCTTTGAGCATACTGCAGCTTCAGGGCCAGGGTCAGGCCCAAGGCCACACTCCTCACATACATGTGGCCTTTTGTTCCTTCTGGGGAGAAGGTGAGTGCTGGACTCCTGGCTGCTGACTCCAGGCAAGGCCACCTTCCCTTCTCTGTGAATTAACCATCCCCACACTCCTCTCCATTTCTTTTTTCACAGCTTTTCTTATATTCACCATCAGATTTTTCTACTGTTCATGCCCATCCCATAGTCTAAGGCACCAATTTGTTACAACTTGAAAATGCAGCTTTGACAAACTAACATGCACTAAATTTGATCACCTGCTGTTTAAAAAGTATTATTTCTTGTTGCTAGTAGCTTTAAGCCCATTTAGGAGATGCTCACAACTCTAGTAAGATTCTCTGACAGGTACAGATTTCCTTCTGTCATATTCAATTATACCCTCTTGTATTCATTTTTAACATCACTAGTCTTATTTCTGAAAGCCATTGTCACTTGCACATCGCCACCTGTCTGTCTCTAGGATACGCCGTGTGGAATAGGGTAACCACACTGGACACGCTGTGAGGTGGCCTGCTTGGGAATCATTGAGATGAATCACTTTGTCAAGTCATTGTCTTTTTTTTTTGAGACAGTCTTGTTCTATCGCTCAGTCTGGAGTGCAGCGGCGCGATCTCGGCTCACTGCAACCTCCACCTCCTGGGTTCAAGCGATTCTCTTGTCTCAGCCTTCGGAGTAGTTGGGATTGCAGGTGTGCGCCACCACACCCAGCTAATTTTGGTATTTTTAGTAGAGACGGGCTTTCACTATGTTGGCCAGGCTGGTCTTGAACTCCTGACCTCAGGTGATCTGCCTGCTTCAGCTTCCCAAAGTGCTGGGAATGCAGGCTCGAGCCACTGCGCCTAGCCTGAGTCATTGTCTTAAACTTAGTGGTCACTTCTATGCTTCCTTGGCCACTCGGTTACTGGCTTTGCTCCTACTGCCCAGGTGGGATGTGGGTTTGGCTTTGGGCAGCCACTTGTAGGAGAGTGGAGGATGGGTGGAGTTGGCCTGCTAGAATCTTCTGTGACTGAGTCGGCGATGACCATCATTCTCCACTCCTGTGATGAGTGTTACCTTGATGAGAGTAGTTAGGCAGGGATGGGGAGAGCTGTAAACACAGGTGGAGGTCCAGCTGGGTGTGTAGAAGGGGTATTCTGTTAGTCTATCTCGATAATTGTCCACAGCATCTTCTGGAAAACATGAAAAACATTCCCATTATTATTAGCTGTTGCTAAGCTTGTGTAATTGCCTCCTGAGCTATTGCTTTTTAAACTGCTGCTTTCTTTGCTCTAGTGTATGCAGTTTTTGGATTTACCAGCGTGGTGAACCTCATCATAGGACTGGAGCAAGATGGAATCATTGATGGGTTCATGACACACTACTTGAGAGAGGTATGGGATCACTTAGTGATTATGAGGCTTCAACCAAAAGACCACAACCCAGATCACATTACTCAGAGCCAGAAGTCCTCTCATTTAGGGTGAACAGGTACGATAGGCAGGCTTTGATTTCCTATAATAGCCTTAGGTCACTTATTCACATGGAAAGTGGAGCAGAAAGGATGGTTAGATCACGGGAGGCAATTCTCTCCAACGTTCAGCTCTCATGGCTTCTCTCTCATGACCCCACACATGGCCTGCTTTTCCTCTTTATTTGTATTTAATATAAATAAGGTACCTTAAATGGATTTAGTATTTGTGTGTCTGTTAATACATGACTATCTCAGAAACCCCAAGTCAGTCTTAAATTTGTAAAGTACCAAACACAGAAGCCCTTGATGAAGTCATTTGATTGTGATGGCTGGCACTCCCCACCACACTGCCCAAATCATAGCTTTAGATAGCTGTCTGGTACTCAAGAGAGCTAGTCCTATTTTCTTATTTTATGGTGGGCTGAACCCAGCCCCAGAGAGGTTAAGTGACTCACTCAAGGTTACACAGGAAATGAGGAACAGGGCTCAAAGCAGATTCTTCATCCATGTTCAAATAATGGGGAGCTTTGTATGTACCGTGTGGGAGTTTAGGTTTTATCCTGTCTGTGAGGGAAGATTTTAAGTCAGTGAAGAATACAGGTAACTCTGGGAAGGATGGGCTTGCAGGGAAGGGTCCGTGCCATGAGCTGGGGCACCAGTCAGGAGGATTCCTCAGGACCAGCAGGGGCATAAATGTGGCTGGGCAGAGGCAGCACATGGGAAGTAGAGAGAGGGATGAAATTTAGAGAATCAGAGTGGCTAGAATGAGTAAGACTTGGGGACAAATTGGGAATGATGGGAAGTGTGAGGCCTAAGACAGTGTCCTGATTCCTGCTTTGGAATTTGGAAGAATGCTGCAAACATGTAATGTAAAAACATTACACCAGAGAGGGATGAGAGGAGGAATTTATTTCTGCAGACATTTGCTGAAGGGGACTTTGTGGTCAGAAGACCTGCTCCTTGCCCCCGAGGAGCTCCCTGCCTGATGTGGTGGGGAGATGGCATTGTCCCAGGTGCAGTGACAGAGACTTACTCCAGGCACAGAAGTACACGGAGGAGGAATTAAGTCTGGGCGCAGTCGGGGAAGGCTTATTGAGTTGGTGACACTGCTGTAGCATTTAAAAAATGGTCATGGCAGTGGAAGATAGATATTTCCAGATGGACCAGGGAGGTAGGAGAAATTCTGGAGAGAAAAGACAGCTTGGACAAAGGCTTGGAGAGGACTGGAGAGGAGAAAGAGCATGTGCCTCCCACTGGGGCACCAATCCGCAGGGATGAGGCTGAATTTTTATGGGGAGGTAGAGTTTCAGATGCTGGCAGGGCTTTGCAGGTCTTGAGCTCTGAGGAGCAGTCCTGGCAGAGAGAGTCAGGGGCCATCTGAGTGCGGTTGGTACCTGAAGGTCCGAGAGGAGACGGGCTTGCCTATGAGAAGGTAGAGAGACAAAAGGGCTGAGCTTGGGACTTTAGAGACCATGGCCAGAAGAAGAGAAGCCCCTGAAGTGGACCTTGGGGGCAGGCCAAGAGGCAGAAGGAAAACCTGGAGAGTGGGGGCCATGGCGCCCAGAGGAGGGAGGTTTTAGGAAGGAGGCGGCTGACGAGAGGGCTGGAGGCTGAGCTGGCAAGGGTGGTAAGCATTGGGGCAGATGGGGTACCAGAACGGGGACTGGGGTGTAACTGTGGTGGCAAGGTCTGCAGGGCCAGGCTCTGGGGACCCAGCTGTGATGGAGAGATGGGGCTTGGTTCAGCAGGCTGTGACAAGTTTTGGGGAGTTTTAGAGTAGAGGAGCAACATGCCAAGAGCCAGGCCTTGAGAATCTTCATCTGGCAGGAGGAGTGTCATGGGCTGGAAGGAGGGGACAGAGGTAGGGAGACCATTTGGGAATGTAGCCGTGGCCCAGTGAGGGACACTGAGGGCTAGACCTAATGCTGTGAAGAAGAGGGAGTATTGCCAGGGTGACATTGTAGCGATAAAGTTGATAGATTTGCTGAAAGACTGCATAGGAGAATGAGGAATGAAAAAATGACCATGTGGTTTTGACCTTGGGAAGTTGAATGGTATCATCATTAATATAGAGAGGCCATGGCTGGCCTGGTGGCTCATGCCTGTAATCTCAGTGCTTTGGGAGACAAAGGTGGGAGGATCGCTTGAGGCCAGGAGTTGAGACTGCAGTGAGCAATGATTGCGCCACTGCACTCCAGACTGGGTGGCAGAGTGAGACCCTGTCTCTACACACACACACACACACACACACACACACACACACACACACGTACAGAGAGAGCAAGAGAGAGAGAGGCTGGTTGAGGGGAGACACCGAATTAAGAGTTCAGGCGAGTTCAAAGGACCTGTGGCCTGTGGACCATGCAGTTAAAGATGCTCATTAAGCTACCAGGAGAGACCACCACTGGCTCAGAGGGCCAGGTGTGTTAGCAATGGAAGTCTGAAACCATAAATTGGATGTATTCCTCAGTCACAGCAAGTCCGAGAGAAAGGACGTGGGCCTGACATGGGTGTAGAAGCAGAACCTTGATTCTGTTTCCTGCTCCTCTGATTTTAATTTGATTTGATCTGTGGGAGAGATAACAAAGCAGTCCTTGCCCCAGGGGAGCATGAAACTTGAGAGAAAGCCCTGCTTGCTTGGCTGATTGGTGGGCTGGTTGATCTGCACTCTTCCTTGTTGTAGAAAGGGCTTAAGGCATCTTACAGTGTGAAACAAGCCAGGACAGCATGAGCGTGGGAGAAAGAAGAAAGGAAAACAAGGTGGGGCCAAAACAACAGTAAAAATGCACGGAAAATTGCCAGTGACTTTCCAGAAGCCACCTGGAAATGTAACCACCTAGAAAAGGGAACCGTAGTTCATCATATAATCTTGTGTTCATAACATTAACATTTGCCCAGGAGAAGTATGGCTCTTCTTGTTCTCTGCTAGGTATACTAGCTACGTGACCTTAGGTAAGTCTTGTAATCTCTCAGAGCCTCTGTTTCCTCATCTGTAAAATGGACTCAATCCTGTCCATCCCACTGGGTTGTTGGGAAGGTAGAAGGAGGGGTTGGGTATGAAACTCCGAGTTCAGTGCCTGCCTGCCTATGTGTCGGTATGTGGAGAACGCGTGCTGTGCCATGCCCAGTCCAGCAAGCCACGGGATCAGCATGAATTATTAAGGCCAGCCACTGGCTCTGGAAAGCGGGGTCAGCCCTGATCACCTCTCTGATCGCTGCCAAGCACCTTTTGTCAAAGATTTGGCTTGGTCTCCATGAGTTTGCCGTACAGCTGGGATTGCCTATCATGCCATCTGCCTTCGCATCACAGTACAAACCTATGTTGACGCATCATGGGCCAATTGGCCAGGCATTCTCTAATTCCATCCTCTGTGGCCAGACCCTGGTTTTGGCAGCTCCAGCATAAAGTTGTATTTTCACGTTCCTACCAATTTTGAAGAAATAGTTTCATCTTAGCAGATGAACACAAGTTATTTCTGCTGTTTTATTTTACTTGCAATACAGGTCTGATGTTCTGCATTTACAGGTCTTATTTAAAGTTGACTTCTTTTTAATGCTTTCTTTAGGGTGAACCGTATCTGAACACTGCATATGGGCACATGATCTGCTACTGGGATGGCTCTGCTCATTATCTGATGTACCTGGTGATGGTGGCAGCCATAGCATGGGAGTAAGTCAGTTCACCTGGTGTGTGCCTTTGCCACCTTAGCAACCGATAAGCGGGTATGTAAGGAAACGTTATGCATAGAGGCAAATACGCAAGCAAGTATACTGGACATGAATATAAGTTCCATGGGTGCACGTCAGACGTGGCTTTATCCTCCTTGTACCACTGCCTTTTGAATATGTCCCTCTGAATTGCTCCCCAGCATGGTGATAGCTTGGGCAGACCCTTTAAGCTTTCTGATTATGTTGTCTTACAAGAATAATTTTTATTTTCAGCAATTAAAGCCAAGCACATCTTAAACTTCATTCCAAAACTTCAGAATTTCTAAACTGCAATCTCATTTTGGTTCAAAGCTTCTGTCCTTCCGCAGATCAGGCACAGCTCTGCGGCTTGGCTTGCACTAAGGCTTGGCTACATGGCCTGTCCGTTCACTCCTCTCATCTCACTCTGCAGCTGGCCCCTTGGGAGTGGATGTCTATGTACAAGGGATTAAAGGAACAGGGGAAGAGTCTTAGGTGAAAGGTGCTGTTTTTGGGTAGCAGTACCCCCATCATGATATGCGAGGTTGGTCTTGGGAGGCACACGTGTGAGTTCTTTAGAGACCCCAACCACAGGAGCTTCTGCATTGCACTAATCCCTGAAGTGAACGACATGCTCTTGGGCTGAATTTCTGCCCATGGTGGCCCACCCACAGCTTTTTTCTGCTGGGGCCCCTGTAACCCAGAAGGTGCACCCTTTAGGGAGGGATCCTTTCAAAACGTTTCAAGTCCAGGTTTCTTCTTAGGCCTCCACTTGCTTTCGGGTTACAGAAAGTCATGCATTCTTGCCCCATACAAGGTTGAAATGCAGTTTAACCAACTATTTCCCTCACTCCCAACATGCACTCAAGGTCAGCTCCAGCTAATTTTTTTTTTTTTTTTTGAGACAGAGTTTTGCTCTTGTCTCTCAGGCTGGAGTGCAATGGCACAATTTCGGCTCACTGCAACCTCTGCCTCCCGGGTTCAGGCGATTCTCATGCCTCAGCTGGGACTACAGACGTGTGCCACTACACCCGCAAATATTGTATTTTTAGTACAACAATCTAAAAATTTTTTTCACCATGTTGGCCAGGCCAGTCTCAAACTTCTGACTTCCGGTGATCTGCCCACCTCAGCCTTCCAAAGTGCTGGGATTACAGGCGTGAACCACTGCTCCTGGCTCCAGCTCATTCTTATCTGTCCTCTTTACAATCCCAGTCATTGTGAATGGCCTCTTGGGGTCAGGTTACATTTGGCTTGAGGGCTAGGGTGGGGCAGGACCCACACAGTATTCTCCTTGTTTCCCTTCAGAGGATTTCCTTTTGAATTTCTCATAGCCTGTTACTTAGTGTGGAGTTGGGTTATTGGGGTTATCAATTGAAGGAACTTTTTTTTTTTTTTGAGACAGTCTCTCGCTCTGTCGCCCAGGCTGGAGTGCAGTGGTGCGATCTCAGCTCACCGCAACCTATGCCTCCCGAGTTCAACCATTTCTCCTGCCTCAGCCTCCGGAGTAGCTGGAATTACAGGTGTATGCCACCATGCCCAGCTAATTTTTGTGTGTGTGTGTGTGTATTTTTAGTAGAGACGGTGGTTCACCATGTTGGCCAGGCTGGTCTCAAACTCCTAACCTCAAGTGACCCACCCACCTCAGCTTCTCAAAGCGCTGGATTTACAGGCATGAGTCACCATGCCCTGCCTGAACGAACTTTTTGTCAGCATTGAAGATTAGAGGTATATATCTAGCAGCTCCTTTGCAACATGGGGTACATGTCACTTGTCTTCACCTTTGGGGGCTTTGGCCAATATTCTGTGACCCCAGGAAAAGTCCATTTAACATTATCATTGTAAGTATAACTCATACTTACAATGATTAAAAATATGGATCCAGGCCGGGCGCGGTGGCTCAAGCCTGTAATCCCAGCACTTTGGGAGGCCGAGACGGGCAGATCACGAGGTCAGGAGATCGAGACCATCCTGGCTAACATGGTGAAACCCCGTCTCTACTAAAATACAAAAAACTAGCCGGGCGAGGTGGCGGGCGCCTGTAGTCCCAGCTACTCGGGAAGCTAAGGCAGGAGAATGGCGTGAACCCGGGAGGCGGAGCTTGCAGTGAGCCGAGATCCGGCCACTGCACTCCAGCCTGGGCGACAGAGCGAGACTCCGCCTCAAAAAAAAAAAAAAAAATATGGATCCAATTTCCTTTCTTCTTTCAACTTGCTTTTTTCCTTTCATGCTGTTGAGTTTCACACACAACAGGGAAATGCAGGAGTCCTGTGGCAGGGATGATCATGTTGTAGTTTAACAGAATACATAGCAGGCATAATTTCCTATTTAAAAGGACACGAAGAAGGTTCTATAGTATATCACGTGGCAATGAAGTTAGATAACCAGGGCTCCCTGTATTTGATTTATTCCTCTCGATTCAATGTTTTGATTCATGTACTTTACTAGTTTGAATAAAAAATAATATTGAGGATCATTTTTTGCTTAGTATTCTAAGACAAACATACCAAGTCAAGATTTTTTTGTTGTTACAGGGAAACATATAGAACCATTGGCCTATATTGGGTTGGATCTATTATTATGAGTGTTGTTGTTTTTGTGCCAGGAAACATTGTAGGTAAGAAACTTTATCTTAAAGTTCACTTTCCTTTTCTAAAACAATTGGGCTTGTTTTTAAATAGAGAAGCTCTTTTAGTTTTAATAGAACCAGGTGATTCCAAGCTTACTAAAACCTGTTTTGCAGAATAATTCCTTTTTCTCACCTTTAAAAAAATACCTTTTAAGAACTGCTTTTGAGCAATTTTCAGACGTGTGCATTGAACAATTTGGCAGTCAAGTATCAGGGATTCCTATTTTTTTAGAAGGATCTCGAGGGAGTGAGTATGGTGTTTATGGCTATATTTAGTGTGCAAATATGTAACTCCTGACACTTGGTGAGAACTCCAAAAATGTACTTGGAAATTATAAGTACATGATTAATGTATGCAGGAAATCAGGATATTATATATAGAGAGAGATCGCTATATACAAACATATATAGATATCTATCTAGATGTATTTTTTTAAGACAGGATCTCACTCTGTTGCCCAGGCTGGGTTGCAGTGGTACAGCCATAGCTTACTGCAGCCTTGACCTCCTGGGCTCAAGCAGATTACTGTAGGTAGGACATGCCTGTTAATATACATCTAGTATTTTAAATTGACCTTTCTAATTTGGCCTCATTAAAAATATTGTCTGGGCCACAGCAAAATTTTAGATGACCTGAGATGGGGAGGTATCCTAAATATTACTTGTGTTAGATATGCTTTTGGTAACTTCTTTCTCTTTCTCTCTTTTAAATAGGGAAGTATGGAACACGAATTTGCCCTGCTTTTTTCTTAAGCATACCATATACTTGTCTTCCTGTCTGGGCTGGTTTCAGAATCTATAATCAGCCATCAGAAAATTATAATTACCCCTCAAAGGTGATTTTATTAAGTTTTGATGTACCCTGTTCTCAAACTCATAGGGTTCATTCGCATCCACTGGCTGCTGAATTGAACTGTGCCTCTGTGGACTGGAGCATTTGGGGTAGCCAAACAGTGTGACTGTTTTGATTATGTAGCATTAGCTTACATCTTAGTTAATGTGGGCAAGAAGGTCTGTTTCTGTCTGAATACATCTGCTTCTGTTGGCAAGGCCATACTTTGGGGAGCTTCCTGTGCCAGTGGTCACACTGGCTCTAACCATCAGATTCTGCATTAGTATGTCAAGTGAAGTCCATAGTATGTGGTTCATCTAGGGTTATTAATGGCCTGGATTTTGAGCACCTGGGTTCCTCTGTGACACCTATGCATTTACTACCCCAAGAGGACACTGGAGGGATACTGCTCCTCAAGGTAGTCTACACAGTCATACAATCTCGACTCCAGAGATCCAGGGCCATGGCGACTGGCTACAGGACATCTGAGACACCTCCCCTTCCATTCACAGCCAAGGTGGTCAAGGTGAAACAACACTGGCCTGGCAGATACTCTGTTAAGGCCTTCATTTCTAAGCTAGTTTCTCTGTTTCTTTCCCTTTTCTAGACATTAGATTATTTAGCAAGATCTTTTAAGCAAAACTGATATATGAAAATATGAATTACCAGAGATAATCAGAATACGACTATTCATTTTACAAAATATTTTCAATATAATTCGTTAAAATACATTTTAGTTGACAAATACTTCATGTGTAAACATTTAGACAGCTGCTATGTAAACTCAGGCTGGCACACTGACAGCTGGTACTCTCTTACATCCCTCTGAGGAAAGAGGTGGCTGTTAAAAAGAAAAAGCAAATAGTCAGTCCACGCTCAGTCCCGGCTCCACTGCTTTTTTTTTTTTTGAGACAGAGTCTCGCTCTGTCACCCAGGCTGGAGTGCTGTGGCCGGATCTCAGCTCACTGCAAGCTCCGCTTCCCGGGTTCACGCCATTCTCCTGCCTCAGCCTCCCGAGTAGCTGGGACTACAGGCGCCGCCACCTCGCCCGGCTAGTTTTTTGTAGTTTTAGTAGAGACGGGGTTTCACTGTGTTAGCCAGGATGGTCTCGATCTCCTGACCTCGTGATCCGCCCGTCTCGGCCTCCCAAAGTGCTGGGATTACAGGCTTGAGCCACCGCGCCCGGCCTCCACTGCTTTTAAAGTTTCCATGTCAGTGTGTCAACAGAGTAGGTATGCCATGAGGCATGCAGAATTGCTTATCATCATTTTTAATGTGAAAACACAGTGACAGCCAGGGCCAAGCAGCATTGTCATACAGTGCTGACAGGAACATACATTCAGAATTGTTCTGCAAAGCAATTTGGCAATGTTATCAACCTTAATAATTCTGGAACCCAATAATTCTGCTCCTAGATCCCTATCCTCAGGAAATCACCACATTGATACCACCAAAGATTTACATACAAAGTTGTTCATCATTACATTAAGTATAACAGTGAAAAATGCCTAAATATCCAACAGTGGGAGAATGGCTGAAGTGTGCTGTTTCCATATGGTATTCAGTTTTAGAATATTTTTAATCATCTAAGAAAGTGTTTACAATATAGGCAGTGTTGAGGGCAAAAAGAACAAATACAGAATTGTTTATACTAAGTCCTAATTTTGTGAAAAATACAGATATATGTGTGTATATATGTATGTAGTGTGTGTGTGTGTGTATGTATCTACATGTATTACTAGAAAACTATACCAATGGTTAATAGCGGTATGGCAGGTTTATGGTTTGCTTTTAAAATTTCTTATCATTAAAATGTCATTTCAAGAAAAAATGTGGACTCATAGAGCTATAAGGGCCCTTCGAGAGATCATTTAGCCCAAATTCTTCATTTCACAGATAAGGAAACTGAGACTTGAGGAAGGAATGATTTTCCTAAAGTTCCATGGCCAGTGACTTATGATATAAATTGTGAATCTTCAAAATTCTCTTATCCATCACCATGACATTTAATGTTTCAGATTTCAGATTCTTCTTTGGCACTTTGGGCCCGCTCTTTAGGTACAAACTCTATTTTAGGTTATTCAAGAAGCCCAAGCAAAAGACCTGCTGAGAAGACCATTTGATTTAATGTTGGTCGTGTGTCTCCTCCTGGCAACTGGATTTTGCCTGTTCAGAGGCTTGGTAAGCATAACAGATCATAATAATGTAACATTGTGATACTACTCATATTTCCAAATGGAAAACCTTAGAAATATGTTTTGTTTTCCATCAGACTTCTTAGCAAACTAACAAACCATTCCTCCCATCAAAGCCTGGAGCCCTGGACCTACTTCCTGCTGCTCCCGACCCCAGCCTCCTGCTGTCACCTCCTCCTGTCCTTAGATCAAGCTCTACTCAGAAGCATCTTCTTCCCCATTTTAGGGCTTCTCAAAAATCTGCCACTGGAGTCTGTCTTTATTATTCTTTCGATGTTTCGGATTTAAATGTAAATATCTTTGGTAAGGATGGGTGACACCCTAGGACTGCAACACAACTGTGGCACAGAGCATCCCTGCGTTCTCGGGATGGGGCGATGGGGTTGAGGAAGGCGTATGAGCTCAACAACTCACGTGTATGTAGGGTCATGGGAGTGTCTCACTGGTAAGAGTAGTGCTGAGTAAATTCAGCTGAGGCCTGGAGTATTGTATTGATGTGACTGAAATACATTAAGGGCAGACGGGCATTTCATATTTTCTATTTTCTCTTTTTAAATATTTTACGGCAGAGGTTAGGAAAAAGACTCACAGGCTTTGGAGTTAGAATCCTGGCCATTTACTAGCTGTGTGGCCTTGGAAAAACTACTTAACCTCTTTGACTCTGTTTTCCTCTCTGTAAAATAACACTACCTACCTTAACAGTATTGTTTTGGAGATTAAATAATGTACACCAAACACTTGGTAGAGGTTCTTATACATAGTAAATGATTACTGTTAGGATTTTTATTGATCAGTGATCCTTCACAATGGCCCAGTTTGATGGTTTCTTCTTAGTAGAAATACATTTGGGAAAATTAGAATTATATTGTGAATTATATTCAGCTTCAGTGACAATTTCTCTTCTAAGCCTGTTGGCGTGCATTAACAGTTGGAGGGTAGAGTGGCAAGTGTAAGCCCATGTGGGTGACTTTTATCATTTCAGGGTCTTGGGCTACTGGGGGTCTGTGCAGCAGGCTGGGTTCAGGGCGAGAAGCTGTTTTAAGAGTTATCTTTATCTGTAGAATGTCAGAAACTTTCTGGAGGAGAGTTGGGTTGGCTAACAGGAGGAGGGGCATGGAGAAGAGAAGGCAAGGCCATAGCTTTGCTTGGACCACAGGGCCACTGAAACCATTCTTTGGTTACTTTGTTGTAGGTTCAAACAACAAAAAAAAAGTGGGCCCCACCTGTATTCTTGCATAGACATATCCCCTTCCTTATGCACATGAGAAAAATGTGTGCATGTGTGGGTGTGTATGCAAGGTGGGCAGGGCTTTTGGATTGGGGCCATTTTTACCAACTCTGCCACTGGCCTGTGTTCATATATGTCATCTAGGTAGGACAACATTTATGGCCAAAGACATGAGGAATGGTGCCTGAGGGGAGGAAGGTGACTCAGAGGGGACCTAGTAAGGTGCCAAAGAGAGTTTCCGGCCAGAGGACCCTGCTTTCAAATCATTATCTTTTACTGCCTCCAAAGGCTATATACTCTGTGAGGCACTAGAGACAGGAGGTGCTATTTTCAAATCTTGCAATGCATAGTAAGATGAATTTGGTGTAGAAATATACTATTCTTCCTGTAGGGAATAGCGGGCTAGTTATTTCCAGGAAAAGTGAAACTCATAACTTAGCAAGCTGTGCTTTGGCTAGCCAAACCTAGATACTTAAAACTCTGAATATCTGAAAGGTACCCAAGAATAGGGCATTAGTTACCATTTCCTGCACCATAATTAACCTTTGCTTAATCTCCTTAGAACAAATGTGCAAAATATTTCCATCACTGATGAGCCTCTACAATGCATACGTTTTGTTAAATAGCAAAGCAGCTTGTGACTAAACCTGGCACATTTAGCCTTATCAGCAAACCTAAGAACCAGATGTGATTGTATTTTATAATGAGTTTATTTTGTTCTTAGATTGCTTTGGATTGCCCATCTGAGCTCTGCCGATTATATACGCAATTTCAAGAGCCCTATCTAAAGGATCCTGCTGCTTATCCTAAAATTCAGGTCAAGTAGTTATGAGGCCTAACATTTTTCTAACATTAATTTTCTTTTAAAAAATGGGTTCCAGCTGGGTGCGGTGGCTCATGCCTGTAATCCCAGCACTTTGGGAGGCTGAGGCAGGTTGACCATAAGGTCAGGAGTTTGAAACCAGCCTGGCCAGCACGGTGAAATCCCATCTCTACTGAAAAAATACAAACAACTATCCGGGCATGGTGGCACATGCCTGTAATCCCAGCTACTCAGGAGGCTGAGGCAGGATAATTGCTTGAACCTGGGAGGTGGAGGTTGCAGTGAGCCGAGATCGCGCGCCGAGATCGAGCACTTGGCACTCCAGGCCTGGGGGAGAGAGCAAGACTCACATCTCAAAATAAATAAATAAATAAATAAATAAATAAATAAATAAATATAAAAGTTAAAAAAAATGGGCCCCATATAGGAAATAGGAATTAATATTTTCAAAGATGAAAATGTTTATTTTTTTGTACTTTTTAGTCAGGCCAAGTTAACTGCTGATTTGCTGATATTATTTCTCTGTTCAATACAGATGCTGGCATATATGTTCTATTCTGTTCCTTACTTTGTGACTGCACTGTATGGCTTAGTGGTTCCTGGATGTTCCTGGATGCCTGACATCACATTGATACATGCTGGAGGTCTGGCTCAGGTACTAAGAATATTCTGTTGAGAAGGTTTACTTGTGGTCTAGGTGTCATTGTTGAATACATGAAAAACTTCTCAGTGTTTTAGAGTAGGAGATAGCTATTAGACATGTCACCTTTGGTTTTGCAGTTCTTCGGAAGACATTTCTGCAAGTACATTTTATTTAAATCTCACAGTAACTATATGGTAGATGTGCCAACCCAGTTACACAGATGAGGAAACTGAGGTCCAGTGAAGTTAAATGATTTGCCCGTTACACACCCAGCATGTGGCATTGTTTTATAGGACTGTTTCACAATCTCTGAATACCATGGCTACTAAAAAAGGATTGAGAGCTGTTACCTTCAAAATGTCCATCCAAATGTAAGACTTCAGAATTCCACTACACTATGTTATACAGAACCGGGGAAACTGGTTTAAAAAATGTTCTGGGCCTATCAGTTGATTCCTTTTCCACTGCCACCTTGCCAAATATTTGGCCTAGAGTAGGTGTTCAGTGAATGCTTACTGCATTTGACTGAAAATGAAATTATCTACAGAGAACTTCATATATAACATAAAGCACATTTTTACAAGATAATTAGCAAAACAAACCAATCTGAACAAGGAAGAAAATTAATTTCATTGTTTTTTCTTACTAGAAATAAAACAAATGAACTTATCGTTTAAAAACATTAGCTCCATCTTGTTCTTTTCAAGCAGTTAAAAGAATGAGGTTCATCCAGAAACTGTAGGCTTGTACAGTCAATTATATGCATGGTATAATAACCACGATCGCAAGACATACTAGAATCCACAGGGTTGAAAAATATAGTATTTAAGGGGTCAATGCATTAAATCCTTTCAGTTTGAGGTAATTCTGAATTACAAAATTAGCATAGTAATATCAAAAAAGTTGATGTAGCATCCAGAAGTAATGGTTCCTGTCCTTTCCTCGAGGGGCTTAAGAAGAGAATTAACATTTATTGCTCTTTGCTGGTTGTTTTTCCTTTGCAGACCTCTAAATACTCAATTCCTCAGTCCTTGGGCTTTATTTCTGTATTTTAGGTCTTTATCTTTGTATCTTTCAATACCAACTATAAGCTAATGACTTCCAATTTTCTACCTTCAGCCCAAACTGTTCCCAGACTCCTGTATTCCAAACTCAAGTCTTTTTACTTGCATGCCTCACTAGCACCTCAGATTTAATATATAAAATAGGACCTGATCCTTCCCACAACTTCTCTTCCATTTTTTTCATTATGTGTGTAAATAGCCCAATTGCATCCAGCAACTCAAGCCAGGAACTTGGAGTAATTATTTACACTCCTCATCCTCTACATCTAGACCATCACTAAGTCCTGTTTTTTTTTTTAAATTTTTTATTTTTTTATTTTTTTTAAAAAGAGACAGGGTCTTGCTCCATCTCCCAGGCTGGAGTGTGATGGCATAGTCATAGCTCACCGCAATCTCAGACTCCTAGGCTCAAGCAATCCTCCTGCCTCAGTCTCCACAGTAGCTGGGACTACAGACATACACCACTGCACACAGCTAATTTTAAAATTTTTTTAAGAGACGGGATCTTATTTTGTTGCCCAGGTTATTCTCAAATGCCTGCTTCAAGTAATCCTCCTGCCTCAGCCTCCCAAAGTGGTGGGATTACAGGTGTGAGCCACCACACCCAACCAGGTCCAGTTAGTTTTACTCCAGTGATTCTCCAACCCATTTTTTTTTTCCAGCTCCGCTGCCCCTACACTAGTCTGAGCTCTCATCACCTTACTTCGTGCCAGGCAAACCACGTTAAAAGTTTTACTTACCTATTTGTCTAAGGATAGGCTATGTGCTCTGCTGCTGTAACAAATACTCAGTGTAGCTTAACACAGTAAAACTTCATTTCCTGTTTATGCAAAGATCATGTGGGATATTTTCAGGGTCCAGGCCTGGCACCAGGTCAACTGCAGGGGAGGCTGGTTACTGTGGTCTTCCTGCCTGCCTCATAATAAACAGCACAATGGACACATAATATTATCTTTTGTAATAGCTTTGAAAAAAAAATCCCAATTTAAAGATGAGGAAGCTGAGGCTCAGGACACCTGAAATTATTTGCCTTAGATTACAGTTATTAAATGGCAGAATAGGGTTATGAAATCCTGTCTGACTCCAAAGCTCATATTCTTCTTTATTGTGTTATCTCGCCCACCCCATGCAAACAATGAACTATGGCACAGAGTCCTACAGCACAAAAGACTGTACGTAGTATGAAGTGTTGGAGAACCTTGTGGGTGGAAGGCAGTGACATTCTGAGTTGGACTCTGAGGGCCAAATGGGGCTTTAGTAGGCTGAACCTCTCCAGGGAATAACCCAGGGAAACACTGAGTTGTGGGCATATGCAGCAGGTCTGATGGCAGAGTAAGTCTTGGCTTTTTTTTGGCCTGGTTCCCCTGCCTTATTCTCCTGTATCCTTCAGGACAGATGGCCGCATACCCACTTCACTCTTGCCAGCCCTTTCTTTAGAGGATTCGACTGTTCAGTTTGATAGCTGTTCTGTTTGACACCTATCACCTTGTGTTTTGCCTGCACAATCAGGCCTCCTGTACCTGCCATGTGCCTTGGTCAGCCTGGTACCAGTCCCTGAGGCAGGAACACTAAGTGTCATCAGCCAGCAGGCTGGTTAAAGAGACCAGATGTTGGACTTGGTCAAGTCTCAGGAGACAAATGGAAACGGCAGGAAAACCTAGACAACAGCCTAGTCACATGGCCAGGGTCAACAGTCAGAAAGCTTAGGAAGGTCATAGCTTGGAGGAAAATGGGTGTGGTGAGCTTGTAGCAGTAAGACAAACCCTAATTTGTTGGTGAAGCTAAGCTTGCAGATGGGCACTTATTACTCCAGCCAAGTGGTTCTGAGAAGGGCAGTGTGGACTACAGAGCAACTGGCAGCTGCAGGGGCATTACCCCATTCATGTCAGACATCAGGCATCCTGGGGCTTATCCATCACTGCCCAGTTTGTTAAGGCAGCCTGAAGCCCCTCTTGATGGTGAATGCCCAGATCCAGAGCCTAAGGCTAAGGACCAGATCCTGTAAATGTCAGGATGTTTCTCCCAGCCCAGCAGGTGAAGACAGATTGAGTAAAGAATTATGGGTCTAATTCCCATAGCTCTTGGCTGGGCTTTAATATCTACCTACTTATAGTGTGTAGACTAAGGAAAAATTAGAAACTATGCTGCAACAAAACAATGTATACGACCAGAATAATGAATTAGTTATGTGATTTGTTTTTCACTTAGCAAAAGTACTTGCTTATGAAATAGAGTCTCATCTTATGGGAGTACCTTACACATTCATCACAGAAAGCACTCTCCAGCCAGGCATGGTGGCTCATGCCTGTAATCCCAGCACTTTGGGAGCCCAAGGTGGGTGGACTGCTTGAAGTCAGGAGTTTGAAACCAGCCTGGGTAACATGGTAAAACCCCGTCTCTACAAAAAAATACAAAAATTAGGCTGGCATGATGGCATGTGCTTGTAGTCCCAGCTAATAGGAAGGCTGAGGTGGGAGGATCGCTGAATCCAGGCAGCAGAGGTTGCAGTGAACCGAGATTGCATCACTGCACTCTCCAGCCTGGGCAGCGACAGAGAGAGACAGTCTCTCCACCACTACTCAAAAAAAAAAAAAAAAAAAAAAAAAAAGCATTTTCTGTAACTTTAATCAGCATCTTTGCTTGCTAAAATTGCCATTCTTATTTAGAAGCCTTATGCATTCATGATCCCACTAACTTTACTAAAACTTACTTTATTGAAACATCTAGTAAACTCTCAAGAATCTATGCAACTTAGTAAGGAAAAAAGCACACGTTGAATTCATTCTTGATCAGTATAGGCCAATGCAAGAAATACTGAGTAGGAGCCGGGCGTGGTGGCTCACACCTATAATCTCAGCACTTTGGGAGGACGAGGCAGGTGGATCACCTGAGATCAGGAGTTTGAGACCAGGCTGGCCAACATGATGAAACCCCATCTCTACTAAAAATAAAAAAAATTAGCTGGGCATGGTGGTGGGCGTCTATAATCCCAGCTACTTGGGAGGCTGAGGCAGGAGAATCGCTTGAACCCGCAAGGTGGAGGTTGCAGTGAGCCGAGATCACACCACTGCACTCCAGCCTGGATGACAGAGCGAGACTGTCTCAAAAAAGAAAAAAAAAGGAGTAGTTACTGGGGCCTTGATTTCAGACCATGTAGGAGTCTGCCAAATCTGCTGCCTTAAGAAATCAGAAGAGCAAGGAAAGAGTAAAAGAAGATTGAATAAAATGAAACCAGGACACATTTTAGACCAAGGAGTTCCACTGGGGACTTACTCATAACCCAGGTATCTTTTCATATAAAATGCTAACTATAGGATTAAAGCTGCAAGTGTAATCTGAAAGGCATTAGAGGCTGCTTATATCCACTTATTAGCATTTCCTCAGTTGAAGCATTTTCTCTGCTAAAATATCAATGAAAATGAAAAAAAGTCAGAGCCAGTAGAGTTCATATAGTTAGAAGCATAAGCTCTGGAGGTGGACTGGTTCAGACTCTAACCTGTTGCTGATGAGCACAATGACCTTGGCTACTTTACCTCTCTGATCCTCAGTTTCCTATTCTGTAAAGTGAGGATAATTAACAGTAGCTTTCTCATGAAATTGCTGTGAGGGCTGGATGAGGTAATGTATGTAAAAGGCTTAAAGCAGTGCCCGGCACATAACAGCTACGTAAACTCTTTGTTGCTATTATTACCAGTAGAAGATTCCCAGTAAGAGTTTGGAGAAATGCCTTATATTGTAACCTGTTACAAATTAGACAAACTAATTAAATTATGTGTATTGTATATAATTATCAAGAAAACAAAGAAACTGGGGGAAAGCTTTGGGACAGACTCACCATGGGCTTGGTAAGGAGCCTGCCATCCCACAGCCAGCAAAGCAGGTTCAGTTACTTCAGTCAGGTGCGGCCCTCAGACTCTCTAACTCCCTGGCTATGTAGGTGCTATGCCATGTCTTTTTCTCACAAAGAGATATGGAAGCTTATGTGTGAATAATTTGGTTGTGAAGAGTTAACTCTACTGAAGTAAATTTATTATTTTTTTAAATTGAGACAGGGTCTTGCTATGTTGCCCAGGTTGGTCTCAAACTTCTGGACTCAAGTGACCCTCCTGCTTTGGCCTACCAAAGTGCTGGGATTACAGGTATGAGCCACCATGCTCAGCCTGGAAGTAAATTTCATACGGTTTTTCCCTCATGGAGACGTTAAGAAAAATCTGAAAGTAAAGGTTTAGGAAGAACACGGATAAGTTGGGATACTAATGCAAATCTTGTTTTCTTCATTTGCTTCTGGTGTGATTCATTGCTAAACATCTTTATTTAGTATTAAATTAATACTGGATTTAATATCTTTATGTGCTTATCCTTTCATGGAGACAACAGTAAAAAGGTCAAAAGGTCAAGAGGATCTAAAAACAAAGGGCCCAGGTTTTCTACAGAGTCAAGCACCAGATCATGAATAGGTATTTCAGTTTTGTATTTGTGTCTACAGAATAGCCCCAAGTGCTTGGCACTGTCTAAGCATATCACAAACATCAATTCACTGAACCCTCAAAACAACCTATGAGGTGGGTTCCACACCTCACCCAAGGCCATACGGCTGGTTTGTGGTGGAGTTGTGATTTGACTCTGGATGTCTAGTTCCAAAGTCAGTGTTGTGAACCAATAAACTATGTTGCTCAGAAAACTCTAAGAAAAGATAATACAGTTCTGGATTAGCTATTTATACTGTATTAGCAAAAGACCCTGGCTATCATCCCAATGGTCACCTAAGTTTTCTGCCTATAACATTCACATGGACATATAACACTCTTTCAGTTCTTCTTTCTGGAAAAAGCATTAACTTTTTTAGTTATCCTTTACAGATTGTCGCTATACATGTAAGAAAACAGCTCTTAAAATTTAGCCTCTGTTCACCTTATTATCTCATTTGCCACTCCATCCTTTAAAAAAAAATCAGAGTACATCTCTTAATTATTTCTGTAAGGTGAAAATGATTTAGAATGAAGTAGAAGAAATATTATTAGGGACTCAACCTCACATTGCTAAATTCTGGATAAATTTCTAGGATCAACAACTCATATCTGTAATCCTGGGCCTCCTGTTAATTCAGCAGCACTGAGTTCACTGAGCCACCTGACCCCAGCACAGGCTCAGGCTGAGCTCTTCAGGTCCTGCCATGAGAGGTCTCGTGCTGCTGGGAACAACACCCAGGAGACAACCTGCAGCCCCTTATTAGCTATGTGCTTGGGAAGAGAAACCTCCTCAGGTGAGACTGAGGTTTTTCTGAACTTCCTCCTGAACACTTAACATCCTATGCCTTAGGAGAAAGCTATGGTCAGGTGCTCACTTAGCTAGAAGTGTGGCTACCATAAGTACATCCATTAGGACTATGAGCAGTACTGGGAGCTGCACACAACTGGCCTTAGAGTTCTCTCACATACAAATGCCTCTTTTGATTATGAATGTTAAAATTTTTGTGCCTTAATAATTCTAAATAAAGAGGCCGACTAAAATACATACAAAAATAGAGAAAAGCTTTGTAGACCTTTTTTGTATTTTGACAGTCACAAGTCCATTGTTGTTGAACGTTTATTGAGCTCTAACAATGTGATAGGTGCCACACAAAACATTAGACACAGTACCTGCCCAGTGGGCTTACAATCTAATCTAAGGACATGAATCTTTTTTTTTTTTAAGACAGAGTCTTGCTCTGTCACCCAGGCTGGAGTGCAATGGCGCAATCTTGGCTCAATGCAACCTCCACTCCCAGGTTCAAGCAATTTTCCTGCCTCAGCCTTCCGAGTAGCTGAGATTACAGGCGCCCACCACCACGCCCGGCTAATTTTTTTTATTTTTAGTAGAGATGGGGTTTCACTATGTTGGCCAGGCTGGTCCTGAACTCCTGACCTCAGGTGATCCACCCACCTCGGCCTCCAAGAGTGCTGGGATTATAGGCATGAGCCACTGTGCCTGGCCATGATTCATTTAATGTTGCCATGAGTTTGCCGTTCATGAAAATGAGGTATTAACTGCACTGGTTAGTGCAGGAAAAGAGCCTAAGGAATCACTGACTTTTTATGCAGGCTTCCCTATGCAAGTAGGCACAACTGCTCATCTTTATTCTCTCAAAGTATGGTTGGCATTTCCCCAAATCTGGTGATTTTGTGATGTGTATAAGTATCTATAAAGATAGAACCACCAAACCCACATTTCTGAAAACCAGGGATCGAATTTGGCTTCTAATCCAGAAGAAAATGCTTGGTTATATATTCAGAAAAACACTACTATTCAAAACAGGCCCTAAGGAAAAATAGTACAGGAGCCATGCTCCTGCTGAGAGTTCCTAGAATGTCCAGAAAGCACCTCCTTAGGGCAGCCCTGAAAGTGCCCTTTACTCAAGGTTTTTTGTCCTTGGAGCCCGGAGATGTAAATACATTTGCTGGGTTCTGCCTGGGCATCTACCCAGGGGAGGTGTATCTGAGGGCCGAGTCCTCTCAGTGCCTCATGGATCACAATGTAGACAATCCACGTGTTGGTCCTTGGCAATACATCATGCTAATTTCTATTTCCAGAGTAGCAAACGTGTACCACAGGTCTCTAGAATATACCAGGAATTTGCAAAAATGCAGCCCATTAAAATATTTGCCACTGATAAAAAATTCATAAAGACATTTTTTAAGTAAAAAACTTGTCCTTTTCTTGCCATGGTGAAGTCAAGTGATGAGTAAACACCTTTATCTGTGAATCACTCAGCAGAATACATTGGTTTCATATGGAAAGAAATGTAAAATAACTTATATGTATTTAAAGCAAATTATTTAATTCTTCATTCTTGTTACTTCTATGCCTTCTCTACAGTGCAGTCTTCTGTCTCTTTGATCCTGATGAACTAATAATTTACTACTTAATACATTTATATTCCCAATCCTGTATTCATGTATATCTTGAATTTCAGCAAGATATGAAAATGCAGACTCCAGGGGTACATTTTGTAATGATACAAGCCTTCTGAGGAAATTTTCTGACAGGAGCTTTTAATCCCGCTGTGGTCTGTTTTACCCTTTCCAATATGGTTTTCCTCTGTGCTTGCAAAAAATATCAAAAAAGACCAATTGGCACATTCTGAATGTGTTTTCTGAACAAGTATATAAGTAGAGAGGGAGGCCATTTTGCAAATGCAGATAATGCTGACAAGTCATACTTCTAAATAAATTATAATTTGATTTAAAAAGGTTGCCTGCATGTACATTTGCCATTTTACAAAGAGCAACTGTACTCCTACCTCCACCCAAATTGGTAACAACCTTATCTTACAAACAACCCTTAATATTTTAAAAGCTGCAGAAAAAACAAATACATGAATAAATGAATAAACAAAAAACACATAGGGAAAGGGTAGAAGCTCTTGCTCCAAGGAGTAGATAAAAGACTGATAAATGAAGCTGAGGTGCTTCCCCAGTGCTTCCCTTTCAATAGTTTGTTATGCTAAAAATATTTTAGTTTTTAAAAACTCTGCACTTTCTTCATTTTTATTGGAACTCAATTTGTGAACCACAACTGAGTCTCTATGTAGGATCTCCAGAATGCAAATCAGAAAAAAATTTGAGATTTTATTCAGATTTTTCTACTAGATTGCGCCACTAATGTTTGGTAAGGGGCACTTGATGGTTAAAAACACAACTGGCATGATAAAACTACACGAAATAATATCTACTTTATTTGAACAGTCATATCAAGAATGGCCCTAAATTTATTCAAAGACTAAATTCAATGAAAGACTCTCACATTAAAAGACTCTGGATTGTTTGAAGGTATTTTGCCTGCAGGTGAGACTGGTTTTGACGGCACAGAAACGTAGCCTGAATGAACTATTCAGAACTCATCGTGCATCCAACTGAACATGTTTCATGCTTACCCCATTTTTTTTTTTATGCAACAGGCTCAGTTTTCTCACATTGGTGCTTCTCTTCATGCTAGAACTGCTTATGTCTACAGAGTCCCCGAAGAAGCAAAAATCCTTTTTTTAGCATTAAACATAGCATATGGAGTTCTTCCTCAGCTCTTGGCCTATCGCTGTATCTACAAACCAGAGTTCTTCATAAAAGCAAAGGCAGAAGAAAAGTGGAATAAAATATTACTTCATGTTCCTTTCTAAATTACTAACTTCTGTTATACTGGTACTGATATTATGTCCCATTTCATTCTCTTCTCATACATGAATACTTAAGAATATGTACATTCTTGCTCTGCACTGTATGTGTGAGCTATATAATATTGTGTAAATTTCTGAAGGAAAATGGAAATTCTTAAGGAAGTCTGTTTAAAGAAATATATTCAAAATCATTTGTGAATAAACTTGATCATCCATCTCAATATTCTGTTTGACATATGAAATAATTATAAGTGTAAAAAATTACAATTTAATGTCAACAGTAGTGAGCATGAAACTGTTCAAAAGAGAATATAGAGAATATGGCCTGTGCGTATTAAAAAATTCAAAACAGTGAATGCAGACTGGAGAAATAACTTTTGCAAATAAGATGAATATGCTTCATTATTAACCTCAATATAAAAGGCAAATCATCAGAATATTTGTAAATGTTGTTTGAAAAATGTTTTCCCAAGGAAAGTTCATTATTTGCTGCTGTTTTAAGAAAATTACTTTTACTAAATTTTTTTGTGTGAATTTAAATAGCTAAATAGGGATCAATAACTCTCTCTACCCTTAATGAACACTTGTTTTAGTGGTGGCTGAAAATATTTCTATTGTATTTCTGTGTATATTTTTAATAAAATTATTTTCGGCCTCTTATGAAGACAAATCTTACTAAATTTGAAACATTTCATATATACACATAAAATTGCTTTTAAACAAAATTTGTGAGTTGTATATTCCAATTCAAAACGTCATCTACATTCCCCTTATGTTTCAGTGTGAGCAATGAAGAGGCCTGTTGATGAATTAATTAAATTTCATTAATTTAAAAATACATTCAAATATTCAAAATTAAAAGTATCTTTTAAAGAAAAGTATTAGACTGACATCCCTACTATCTTTTTATGAACTTTCCATGTTTGGGATTGTATGTTGAATATATTAGAGAAAATCAGTATTTACTAAATGAAAGAAACACACCAAAAATACCAACAGCCACCTCCTCACTGTGCCCTGGAATGATAAATGGACTGGTGCTTTCATACCCTTAGCTGCCATCATCATCATCATCATTAATGGCCCTAGGCTTTTAGGTCTGCTCACATTTTCTCATGTTTTTATTAGCTCTCACAAAGAAAACCAAAAGAAAATGGGATACAAATCAATGCATGGATAATATCAGGTTACAAAATCTAGGGTCCACAGGGCTGGTAAATATGCATGTGTAAGCAAATCATGTAGTCATCTCCCCTTCATCCCCTACAGTGTTTTCAAATAATCTAAAACCCAGCGAGTGTTTAAAAAAAAAAAGAAAGAAAAAACCCTCACCTGCACTTGATTCTATTGTCAGCTTGCTGTGAACAATTTTTGCTTTAATATATGAATTACATTAATACCTCACATTACATATATGAAGCCAAATTACACTAACTTAGTTTGCTTACAACCTCAAATCTTACTCCCAGTACACATTCCAATAAATTTATTCTGTAAAAACAATACATTTTTTTGTTTTTGATTTTTTTACAGTAAACTTTTCAACTACAAACCTTGAATATGCAAAAGATGTTCCAAGGACAAGCATTAACAGGATTGATAAAACCCAAACTGACTAAATGTGTTCTCACAATATAAGCTGGCATAAAAATAAATAAAATTCTCTATTTTCACAATAGCAACAATAATGTACACATAATAATGGTTTATGGATGAATATTAACTATTCTAATTGTAGTTCCAAAAGAAAACAGTTTATTTTAAAAGTCTACATTTAAAAGTCAATGTTTTGTCTGGTTTCCCATAGGGCTGTTGCTGATTCCAGCTTTAAAATGTGAAGTATCCACCTTGAGTGCTTAGCTCAAAATTGTATTGGCACTGGGAAAAAATAAATCATTGCCTTTATTTTGGAGTAACACAAAAAGACTCACTAACTTCACATATAGAAACTTAGTTTGTGTACGTAACAATATGAATTTTGAGAAGTATAAGCTGTCAACTAGCTATTTCTAATACGGAATAGATATTTTACAATATGGTTAAACTTTACACATGGCCTCAAAACTGAAGGACAATTTTAATTTCGTCTTCAATATACCAACATTATGTATTTAGGAATTAATTCCTGGGTCTGTCAAAGAGAGGAAATTCCATTCTTAAGCATTATGTTGAGTGGTCATCTAAAAAATGTTAATTTATATTTAACTGAGTGTTTGGTGATGGTGGGGTCAAGGCAGGAAAATGATGATCATAACTGCCTTGATAAAAGGATCCTAGACATGTATAAGTCTGCGCAAAAATCTTGATAATCCTTAGTGGTTAAGGGCAACCTCATGCAACCAAATAACATGAAATTAAATCAATAACTTTTAAAAAAGGCTGAAATGTCTTTTCCCCCCCAAAACACAACAGAGGAATATGAATAATGTACATACAAACTGGGGTTCTGTCAATGACAACAAGGACTATGTGTTGGTTCATATCAAATCCAAGAATATTAGACAACCAAACATATAACCTTCTTGTGGTTTTTCTTAATATGCAGCATTCATTATGGTAGTTAGGTCTGTAAAAAAAAAAAAAAAGAAAGAAAACAAGCCTTTAGATGATTTAGGATACTAACAATGAGAGCTATCCACACCTAGACAGTATATAATTGGGTTTTCTGAAATTTTAATATGCACTGCAGCATTAACAATACTTACTGAGCAAAAGCAGCTTCTGTGGCTTTGCTTTAGACCCGTCAGTGCAAAAAGTTAAAGGAAATACTAGGGTATTTTTAGTGCCCCATAGAAAAAAATTATAAACTTTGTCTACTGTCTGTCAGGACAGAGTGCAGCAGTGCACATTCTACAATTCTAGGACTATGTTTATTGCTGGAATACATCATCAATGGAGAAACTGATATAATCTATCTTTGTGAAGACTTTCTTCAGAAAGAAAGATAAGCTGTGTAAAATTTAAAAAGCCCTTAGAGTGTTAGAGTGTGCACGAATTACTCTTTAGAATATTTATAATTTAATTACTTGTGACACATGGCTCAAACATAAGAGTTAATCAAGATGTACAAAGTCTCTGACTTCTTGCTTTAAAAAAAAAACATAAAGGATAAGAGGAAGCCTAGATTTCTTTTAAAATTTAGATGGCATCCGTGTGACAAACAGAAAATAAAACATTCATTTCATAAAAGAATTATGTTTCGATTTGGGTCCCACTTTAAATTGTGTCTGGTTCTATTTCCCCAAAAGGATGCTATTTTATTCCCCTCATCATTAACCCAAATATATTAAACCCCCTAGTAATACCCTCATGGGATGGATGAATGAAAGAGGGAACTCAGCCCTCAAATATTTTTTTCTAAAAACAGCCTGCTTCCATTCTTAATTTTACTAAATGAATGAACATGTTTGTAAGCACATGTGCATGCTCATGGGTATGTTCTCATTCAGACAGCCAACATGTATACTAAATGGTATATATTATAATAAATGATTCCAGGACCTTCAAAGGAGAGAGAGTTGCCAAACCTTCCATCCCCCTAAGATGGCAGAAATACACTTTTTAGCCTTCTGTCCCTATCAAAATGAGGAAGTAAATCTTAAAAAAAAAAATGTTTAAAATTTGTGAACTTAAACAATGGAGTGCCTGGTGACTCCTAATTATTTGTTAACAAAAACACCAGTTATAATATTATACTCACAGAAACTTTGGAGGATCTTCCTCCCTTGTGAAGGAGGAAGACACCCATTAGAACAATGAAAAATTGTTAGTCAACCAAAGAAGTCTCTTTTTTTTTGAGACAGAGTCTTGCTCTGTCACCTAGGCTGGAGTACAATGGCACGATGTCGGCTCACTGCAAGTAAGCCCTCCCCGTTTCAAGTGATTCTCCTGCCTCAGCCTCCCGAATAGCTGGGATTACAGGTGTGTGCCACCACGCCCGGCTAATTTTGTATTTTTAGTAGAGATGGGGTTTCACCATGTTGGTCAGGCTGGTCTCGAACTCCTGACCTCGTGATACGCCTTGCTCAACCTCTCAAAGTGCTGGGATTACAGGCATGAGCTGCCATGCCTGGCCGAAACCTTCTTTAACAATGTTATCTTATTATTACTGTGAAAGGCAATAAATTCTATGTTTATCTTGGTAGAACACTCACAGTAAAAACTACTCAATCCACATCAAAGAATATTTTTGGAACAGGTGGTCCCATGGCAATCTCAGAGTAGTATTAATACCCAAACAAAGTGAAGGGAGCACCAAGAATGTGACTACAGTTTTAAGGACATGTTTTTTTTTTTGGTCTTTAAACAAGGTGCTGTCAAATGGGTGCTTTGTAAAAGCAAATTACAAAATCTGAGATTAAAAAATTCTCATACCATAATCACTTTGCATCCATGTATTGAAAACTACATCTTGCTAATTCATCATGGTGTACATTCTGGACATGGTACTCTGACTGTCTCCTAGATCTGAACTCTGCTCTGAGTTAAGTAGCCACAAGTGGTTCCTTATGCACTGGTTGCCATGCATCCCTACATTAGATAATGGCTGGAGAATCCAATCAGATTCTCTCTGGAGGTATCTAAATGTGAGGCACACTGAGAGGCTGTAGGGTGGCAGCAAAGCTGATGGATACCCAGAACACTATTAGCAGAAGCTATGAAGCAATAGAAGCCATAAGGATCTTTTCAAGGAGTAACATTTTGATATGAAGGAATGATGATATTCAATATGGCTATGCAGACTCAGCAATTTGGCATGTTATAATAAGTAACTTATTACTTCCAGAAAAACAACTATTTTTTGCCAATGATAAAATTTGAGTGTTTAGTGAAAACTAGAATTTCAAATCCTCCATGACTGAAAGTTTTCCAATATTTAAAGACTTTTTTTTTTTTTAGAGACAGGGCCTTGCTCTGGTGCCCATGCTGGAGTGTAGCAGTGTGATCACAGCTCACTGCAGCCTTGAACTCCTGGCCTCAAGCTATCCTCCTGCCTCAGTTTACCAAAGTGCTGGGGTTACAGGTGTGAGCCACCAAACTTGGCCCCAATACTTAAAGACTTTTCTGATGAGATAGGTAGTGATATTAAAATGTGATTAAAATATTTCATACTGAAATGGGTTAATATTTGGAAGACCCAAGTAATTCAGAGACTCTATATTTTCTAAATGGGGGAAAGCTATTCAAAGTGCTAGACAAACAGGCATATGAAGAAAAGCTCAGTATCGCTGATCATTAGAGAAACGCAAGTCAAAACTGCAGTGACACACCATCTCACACAACTCAATGGCTATTACTAAAAAGTCAGCTGGGCGGGGTGGCTCAACCCTGTAATCCCAGCACTTTGGGAGGCCGAGACGGGTGGATCACGAGGTCAGGAGATCGAGACCATCCTGGCTAACATGGTGAAACCCCGTCTCTACTAAAAAATACAAAAAACTAGCCAGGCGAGGTGGCGCGCGCCTGTAGTCCCAGCTACTCGGGAGGCTAAGGCAGGAGAATGGCGTAAACCCAGGAGGTGGAGCTTGCAATGAGCTGAGATCCAGCCACTGCACTCCAGCCTGGGCGACAGAGGGAGACTCCATCTCAAACAAACAAACAAACAAACTTTTAATGGTATTAAAGAGGTCCTGAGACCAAGAATAAATGAGAGTAAACGGTGAGAGGTAAGACTGCAAAGATAAACTGGGGTCAGTTGTGAAAGGCATTATACGATGGAATAAGGAACTCAGACTTAATCTTGTGGGGCACTGAGGAGATATAAGGGGTCAGACACTATATTGTAGAAAGAACTGGTTCAGGGTCAGAAGAATAAAGGCATGGCCACATGGTAAATAGGGTACACATTGTAGCTATCATCCCAATGTTTATTCTATCCTCTGTCCCTCCCTCCAATTGTGTGGAGCTTTTTTTTTTTTTTTTAATGATTTAACACTTTATTGTCATTTGAGGGTCTGTTTTCCAAATAATCTCTAGTAAATATATTGGAATAATTAGAAATTGTAAGTCCCAATTTACCGATACTGCACGATTCTCAGATTTTCCCCTCCACTGACTGCCAGGCAATCGTCAGCACCAGACAAGGCTGCCCACCACTAGTATCTTTCACTGCAGCCCTCCTGGGCTCAAGCAATTCTCCCGCCTCAGCCCTAGTTGGGACTACAGGTGGATGCCATAGCTGTGTGGTAGTCTTATGATTTGGGGACCTGAATCCAGCTCCAGGGGTGTGGAGAACCTGAATGGTGTGAGCCAGTTCTAATCCTCTTGTATCAGTAGTTGGATTCCTGCCTCCAGTATCTCTACATCACATTCTTGTGTAATCGCTGCCCCTTGAGTGTGGGCTGGACCTAGTGACTTGCTTGTAATAAACAGAATGAAGCAAAAGTAATGGAAATATCACTTCTGAGATTAGGTTACAAAAGACTGACTTCTGTTTGCCAGCACTCTCTCTTGCTGACACTTTACTGCTTACTCTGATGAAGCCAGCTGCCATGTTATGAGCTGCCCCATGGTGAGATCCGTGGGGCAAGGCATCAAAGGAGGCCCCTGGGAAACAACTCATGAGGAACTGAGGCCTCCAGTCCAACAACTGTGAGGAGCTGAATCCTGCCGGGAACAATTTGAGTGATCTTAGAAGAGGATCCATCCCCAGTTGAGCCTTAAGATGATTTGAGTCCCTGCTGACACCTGGACTGCATTTTGGTATCTCACTTTCTTTTGCAAGAGACCCAGAGACAGAGGATTTTGCAAGTTGCACCTGCATGGACTCTTGATGAGTTTTGAAAAGATGAGATAATAAATGCTGCTTTAAGTCACTAGGTTTCAGCTACATGGCAACAGATAACTAATACAGCAGGTGTAAGCCAATCAGTGCATGGTGTCCTCCTGGCCACAGATGAGTAACTTCCACCTTCTATCCATATGAATCAAAGGAACTCCAAGTATTCTAGATAAGGGTGCCTGCTCCTTTCTGCCTCCTGCTGCTAGTGGCAGGAGGGAAGAAGTACTCAGAGAGCCTCTGGGAGCAAAAGGGAACCTCATAAAAATCTCTTCTTTCCTTCACTTAACAATACGCGTAACATCAAACCCATCATATGCTTTGAGACCATCAGGCTTTTTATTATTATGCCCTTTATCCTCGCTTACTTTGGATACTACAAGATGGGCTCCAGAGCACCCATCACTTCCTGGACATACATCCTCAGTCAGCTTTGCACAGATCCTTTTATGGCCTTATTTCTTAACAGAACCTCCCCACCCCATTCTTTAATCTCTTCTACTGGGCCCCCTGAAAACCACAGTTAGCCATTAGCAAAACTCCTATATTCCCAATTTGGATTTCCAAGATATTCCACTCAACAACTTGTTTTAACTAACACCTGTTTTCTTCTAAGGGCAGTGCTGCCTCTTTCCCTTTAACCCTCTCAAATGGTAGCTTTGTTCTCTCCCACAGCTCTTGTACTACTACTTGCCCTGGAGGTGGAGAAGGTGTCCTTCTTGATCCTCCTTACTATTTATAAGCTATTCGTTCTCTCCGTTGTGCCCCACATTTCCTGAAAATAAAAGCCTCCCAGTTTTGAATCTCAGTGTAAGCTACTCCCCTCCTTACTGCAATCATCTATAGTCTCCCTGGATTATTCTCCTTACTCTTTAAAGATTTCACTTCTGGCCCTCTGTCATTCATCATAATTCCTGTGATTGCAACATCCACATAGATTATCTTTCTAACATCTCAGTTAGATCTTGTGGGGCACTGAGGAGATATAAGGGGGCAGACACTATATTGTAGAAAGAACTGGTTCAGGGTCAGAAGAATAAAGGCATGGCCACATGGTAAATAGGGTAAACATTGTAGCTATCATCCCTCATGCCACTCAAGGGGCAACGATTACACAAGAATGTGATGTAGAGATACTGGAGGCAGGAATCATTGGAGACTATATCAGAAGGCTACCGATCCCTAAACCAACTACTGATACAAGAGAATTAGAACTGGCTCACACCATTCAGGTTCTCCACACCCCTGGAGCTGGATTCAGGTCCCCAAATCATAAGACTACCACACAGCTATGGCATCCACCTGTAGTCCCAACTAGGGCTGAGGCGGGAGAATTGCTTGAGCCCAGGAGGGCTGCAGTGAAAGATACTAGTGGTGGGCAGCCTTGTCTGGTGCTGACGATTGCCTGGCAGTCAGTGGAGGGGAAAATCTGAGAATCGTGCAGTATCGGTAAATTGGGACTTACAATTTCTAATTATCTAAGTATCTCAGTTCCTTGGTGTCCTCTCTGCCAAAGATCCTGTCTTCTAAGACCCTACCCCTACCTCAGTCACTCGCTCCCATGGTTTGTTCTTTCTCTTTTTTTTCCTCTCTCTCCCCCTTTCTTCTTCTTTCTTTCTTTTTTTTTTGAAATGGAGTCTCACTCTGTGGCCCAGGTTGGAGTGCAGTGGCTCGATCTTGGCTCACTGCAACCTCTGCCTCCTAGACTCAAGCGATTTTCATGTCTCAGCCTCCCAAGTACCTGGGACTACAGGTGTGTACCACCATGCCCAGCTAATTTTTGCATTTTTAGTAGAGACAGGGTTTCACCATATTGGCCAGGCTGGTCTCAAACTCCTGACCTCAGGTGGTCTGCCCACCTCAGCCTCCCAGAGTCCATGGTTCTTTCTGAAGACAAGTGATTCACAACCACTGGGAGTAACTGGAAATACTGTCGTAAGCCACTGTTTTGAAAGTAAAATTATGTAGGCATTTTAGGTTATTATTAAGAAATCTGGGGTTCTACTGGCATTTAATGCACGGGGGTCACGGATACTAAATGTCTTGTGATGTAGATAGTGCTCGTACAACGAAGAATTAAGTGTCCCACTGGAAATACTAGTAGCACCTGCACTGTCATCGGCAACTACTGCAACCTTTCCACGATACTATTCAAATACCTCACTCTTCTATCACCATTTATATTTCCAGGTCATACTTAAAATTTGTTGACTCTACCCCTTCCTCATTTACATCTTTCCTCTTAACACACGTTGGATTCCATGGTCCATTGTTATAATCCTTGTATACATCCTTGATTACCTGGCTTCTAATCCTCTTTACCCTACTCTCTGGGAAAACCTTAATTCTAGTTAAATTCAATTATCTGTCCTCTCTGTGACTGCATAATTGAATATGCCTGGAGAAAAACACAGCCATTGTGACTGCTCTCTCTTCATATTCAAGACCAATGGCCTCAAGCAAGCCTTTAGTATTGCCTGGCAATTCAACTTCATTTCCCAAGTTCATTCATTCTCTTATTCTTCTAAATGACTATTTTGTACCTTTTCCTCCTCTTGAATCTTCCAACATTTTTTCCTATTCTCAGCCTCAAATGCTAACCTTGTTCCGTAAGAAAATAGAAGCAATCAGGTAAGAATTTCTACAAGCTTTCACCCCAAGTATCTACTTACCTGTATCTGTGCCCAAATACTCTGCCTTTCCTTCCAATTTAATGGATGAACCAAGGTAACCCCTCCAGATGTGCACCAGATCTTATACCTTCTTTCTTTCTTTCTTTTTTTTTGAGACAGAGTCTCGCTCTGTTGCCAGGCTGGAGTGCAGTGACATAACCTCGGCTCACTGCAACCTCTACTTCCCGGGTTCAAGCGACTCTAGTGCCTCAGCCTCCCGAGTAGTTGGGACTACAGGAGCGCACCACCACACCCAGCCAATTTTTGTATTTTTAGTATGGTGTATTTTCACCATGTTGGCCAGGATGGTCTCGATCTCTTGAACTCATGATCCATCCGCCTTGGTCTCCTAAAGCGCTGGGATTACAGGTGTGAGCCACTGCGCCTGGCCCTACCTTCTTGCTTTCTAAAGGACACTGCTTCAGCAATTCTTTCTTACGTTATCATTTTGTGATCATTTCTGACTTGGATCACTCTTACTAGCATATGTAAATTCTCCCATCAAGAAAAAAAGACCTTCCTTGAACTTCTAACCCAGATCATGACTATTAAATATTTGAAAACTAAAAGTAGGCAATTAGCCCTACATGATATCAGGACTCATTATAAAGCTACTATAATTAAGAGAGTGTGGTATTGACCAATGGAACAGAATAGAGAACCTAGAGAGAGACCTATGAATTTATGACAGATGCACTGCAGATCAGAGAGAAAAGGAAGGACTATGCAATAAATGGTGCTGGTTCAAGTCGTTATGCTTAAACAAGACAGAAAAATGCTAGCCATAAAAAGGAAAGTTTGATAAAGTTGACTACAATAAAATTTAAAAAGTCAGTTCACTAAAAAATCATAAAGAAATTGAATAGACAAGCCATAAACTTGGAGAGGATATCAGCAAGAAATGTGATGATCCATGTTAGTTAGAAGCCAGAATATGTAGAGAAGTCCTACAAATCAGTAAGAAATGAAATCCAGTAGGAAAATGGGCAAAACCCAAAACAAGCACTGTACAGAAGAGAAAACATAGGTGATCAATAAACATGAAAGGCAGCTCAACCTTATCATTAATCAGGGAATTATAACTTAACACTACAATGACCATTTTATACTCACTATATTGGCAAGAATTAAAAAGCCTGACTATGCCAAGTTAATCACAGGGAACTCTTCTATACCTCTGGTGAGAATGTCCAACTACTAAGGAAAATAATTTGGCATTATCTTATAAAGTTAAAATCCATAAACTCACAAGTCAGTATTTTCAATTCTAGTTACATATGCTAAATAAACTCATGTACATGTATACTAGGAGACAGGCATGAGAATGCTCAGAGTCACACAGTTCGTAATAATTGCAAAAAGCCAAATTGTAATACTTACAACTAATTTATAAGGTTACTCATAAAGATCCTTTATGAGCATTATACATTTTAGGGAGTTGTTCATTATTATAAGAACTGCTGGGGGCCGGGCATGGTGGCTCACGCCTGTAATCCCAGCACTTTGGGAGGCCGAGGTGGGCAGATCACGAGGTCAGGAGATGGAGACCATCCTGGCTAACATGGTGAAACCCCGTCTCTACTAAAATACAAAATATTAGCCGGGCGTGGTGGTGGGCACCTGTAGTCCCAGCTACTCGGGAGGCTGAGGCAGGAGAATGGCGTGAACCTGGGAGGCAGAGTTTGCAGTAAGCCAAGATAGCGCCACTGCACTCCAGCCTGGGCAACAGAGCAAGACTCCATTTTGAAAAAAGAAAAAAAATTGCAAAAAGCTGGAAACAACCCAAGAGACTGGATAAATAAGTTGTGGTATACCCACAAAACTGAATACAGTAGTCAAAATAAATAGACTACTGCTACACATAACCACATGAAGGAATCTTAGGAAAACAGTGCTGAGTGAGTGTCGTTTTAAAAGCTAAAATAAGCAAAATTAAACAATACACTGTTAAGTATACACCTGTATGTTACATATGGGCTAACATTTTAAAAAGAAAAGGAAATAATACAACATTAGTGCTCATCTCTGGGTAGGAAGAGGGACTGGAAAGAATACGTAAATATATACAAGTTAATTGTGATGTTCTAGTTTTTAGGTTCAGCGGTAGGGTCACTTTATAGCTTTATAACCTTATATTTATATATATTATTTAGTATATAACAAATATATCATTAAAAATAGGCTCTTGCTTCCCACTTAAGCTCTTACTAGCTGTGTGATCCTAGGCCAATTCTTTCAGCCTCAGTTTCTCCAACTAAAAAGCAAAAGCAATACCTGCACCTACCTCCTGAAGTTTGTGTGAAGATTAAATGAGATAATGCATGCAGAGCACGCACAATATGTGCCACGCAGGTTACTGGTGCTAGCTAGTAGCAGCTATTATGTTCTAAGGTGCTTTCAAAAAGAAATGGTTTTATTAGTGGTTAGAACAATGAATCTACAATGCATAGGATATACAGAATGAAAATGTCATCAGTAAAGTTGAAATCATGTGAATGGATAAGATGAACACAAGAAGTTGTGGAGTAGAAGTGTGCCAAGTCAGACTGAAGAAAGGAGCTCTAGAAAGAGACTAAGAAGGAACAGGGAGAGGAAGCAGAAGAGATTGGTAACCTGGAAGAAAAGTCAGGAGGAGAAATGTCTAATGGAATTAAATTTTGCAGAGGTGAAAATGAAGACTAAATGAGACATTGGATTGGGCAAGAAGAGGATCACTAGGAACCTTTACAAGAGCAATTTCAATGAAGTGGTCAAAGAAGAAATAAGAGTGCAATGGGTTAAGTCATGAGGAGGAGGAGAGGAAATGGAGACTGGGAGAAAAGATCATTCTTTTTACGAAGTTTAGAGATGAAGGGAAACATGAAAAGGGTAGAATATAAGATTGAAGGGAGGTATTGTCAAGATTAAGGGAGACCTTCGGCCGTTTATAGGCAGAGGGGAAGGAGCCAGTGGAAAAGAAGATGTAGTACAGAAGAAGGGGACAAATGACTGGGTGTGCTTTGGAGAAAATAGGAGGAGATAATATTCTGAACCATGACAATAGACAGATGTAAATTAGTGCTTCTCAGACTTTCATGTGCATATGAATTACTTGGGGTTGAGTTAAAATGCAGATTCTGATTCAGAATCTGGAGTCTGGGGCAGGTCTGAGATTCTGCATTTCTACAAGCTCCCACATAATGTTGATGCTACTGGTTCACTGACCACACTCCTTGTATTAAGGGGGTAGGACAACTCTTCCTTTGTCATGAGAAGTGCATCTAGAAATAAGTTTGGTGGTAAAGGGAAGAGAAATTGTTGGAATTGTTGCTATTTGCATATTGAAGCTACCTGACATACAGGAGTAGCAGGTGGAATAAAGAGAAAATCAAGTGAGCCAGGTGTTCAAGTTCTCAGTGACTGTTAGCAGGTATATGTCCCTGGGAAGGCTGCTGGCAAAAGCAGTGATAGAGGACTACTTATTAGAGAAAAGTCAAGAGGATGAAGATAAGCAGAGGACAGAGTAGGGCTGACCTGGGTGAGAGGAATAAGAGGACAATCAGAATCATAATACTTTGGGAGTAATTATAGATAACTGGGATGAAGGAAGAAAAGAGTTGAGAGGTAAACAGGACTGATATGAATAGGCAAGAACTCAGCTGAAACCAGATAAATTTCTTAGGTCATTATTTTTAAATGATTTAACATTGTCTAACCAGTCTTCACAGAGGATAAAATGCAATGGGGGCAAAATTTGCCTTCACTAACAGTTTTTTCCAAAGGTGGACTTACCTGTGCTTTGAAGTTAACAAAGGTTAACAAAAGTTATGAAGAGTCAACGTAGACAAATTTGTTCCTAGGGGTATTTTAAATATCAATATTCAAACATTGTTTGCATTTTTAAAGTCCTCATGGGTACACTGAATTACACATTGCTTCTGGGAAAGAAGCAGCAGTACGTAATACTCTATTTTGAACATGCCATTGATTTTGTGATAAAAGAAATACAACTGCTGAATTTTGAGGTGGCATTTCATAATTTCAGTATTTCACATTGTACTTTAAAAAGACTCTAAAGTTGCTAAAAATTAGTATAAAGAATAATAGACCTGTTCATAGAGTTCCAAATTGACAGGCAGGTGTAATTCTTACTTGGCTCTTCTGTTCTCAGACTCTAAGAATTAAATTGATTATACTAAAGAGCTGAGTGGATGCATATAATAGGCTGAGAACACTTCTCCATTTATTAACACAATGTTTACTAATGTTGACATATGGATGCTGAATCTGAAGCAAAATGTCTTCTAATAGAAGGTAAGAGAAACCTTACCCCTTCACTCGTTTTCTGCAAGTCTGAAGTTGTGTTTCTTGTGTCATTGCCCGCATCTCCACCCTCAGAGCTGCTTTTGTTTTCCTCTTCTTTGCAGTCTTTGTCATCTTCATCTCCTGGAGATTTCCGGGACTGTTTAGAGGATTTCTAAATGTTCAGATAAGTTAAATATTATAGTCAAACACAGAAATCCAAATGTACAAGAGATGCAGAAATAGCTGACTTGCATCTAGTCTTAGTGGTTGATAGAGGATATACTGACACAACATGCAGTATGCCGAGGCTCAGCTAGGTGACACTGGACAAATCATTTCACCTCATTGTGCCTCAGTTTAACTAGCTGGAAAGGAAGCAGAAGTGGGCTAGATGACTTCTTAGTTATTTCCAGCAATGTGACATTAAAAGCAGAAAATGAAGATTAATGTACCCAGAATACTGTCAATGAATAAATACAGCTGGAAGGACATCACCTTAAGAAGGCTACAGAACTGGAAGGTACCCTAAAGGTCACCTTATCCTCCCCATCATTTTATAGTAGTGGAAACTGAAAGAAGTGAGGTGAACTATCCAAGAGAATATACAGATATTCATGCTGAACACCTCTTGAAGTTGTTTGGCAAGTGGGATACCCAGAATCATTTTAAAAAAAAAAAAAAAAAAAATGATATGAACTATTCTTTTCAATTATGGAGAGTTATTTAAGAACTCAAGGCTATAATGGTGAACCAGTCCTTTCTCCTCGTCATTTTGCATTCGAAAACAAGATGAACTCTAGAGGAAGATGAAAATACAATTAGTTTGCCTCAAGAGTTGCTTGGCAGCATAGCATTAAAATTATAGAAAGCTGGCCCCAATTATGCACCTTAAGAAAGTAAAATATAGTGTTTTTCTACACTTCCTCTTTGAGACATTTTAAGAATCTTCAGGCACATTGTAAGTAAGAGGTAAGGCAAAACTGATTTTGCCAAGTTACTTTTGGTCTTCCAGAAACGAATGAGCAAACTGAAGCTTCTTCAGATAATCAATTTTTTTAAATGCAATTTTCAAAGAGAAAACATGGTGGCTCATGCCTGTAAACCCAGCACTTTGGGAGGCCGAGGTGGGTGGATCACCTAAGGTCAGGAATTCGAGATCAGCCTGGCCAACATGGCAAAACCCTGCCTCTACTAAAACTACAAAAATTAACTGGAGTCAGGCACGGTGGCTCACGCCTTTCATCTCAGCACTTTGGGAAGCCGAGGTGAGCAGATCATCTGAGGTCAGGAGTTTCAGACCATCCTGGCCAACATTGGTGAAACCCCGTCTCTACTAAAAATACAAAATTAGCTGGGTGTGGTGGTGGGCAGCCTGTAATCCCAGCTTCTTGGGAGGCTGAGGCAGGAGAATCACTTGAACCTGGGAGGTGGAGGTTGCAGTGAGTGGAGATTGCCTCACTACACTCAAGCCTGGGTGACACAGTGAGACTATTTCAAAAAAACAAAAAACAAAAAAAGAGAAAACATCATCTAGCTGTGTGGCAGAATATATAATTAAACTGTTTCTATTTTACTTAACTGAAACTACCAGCCAAGCCCAAAATGTCAGTTTAAAATGTGATTTTTACTTTTTACATGAAGGGAAACAGGGATTTAATAATACAAATGTGGAGTATTTCAAGTGAAGACCAAGAATGACAACAGTAAAAGTGAAACGCTTTCTCCTTATAGTATAATTGTTAAAATGTAGCAACTGCTTTATATAGTAGTTTTCAAATAATAGTCCTCCACAGGCAGTTCTTTTTTTTGAGAATTAGTCTCACTCTGTTGCCCAGGCTGGAGTGCAGTGGCGCTGTCTCGGCTTACTGCAAGCTCCACCTCCCAGGTTCACGACATTCTCCTGCCTCAGCCTCCTGAGTAGCTGGGACTACAGGCACCCGCCACCATGCCTGGCTAAGTTTTTTGTATTTTTAGTAGAGACGGGGTTTCACTGTGTTAGCCAGGATGGTCTCCATCTCCTGACCTCGTGATCTGCCCGCCTCGGCCTCCCAAAGTGCTGGGATTACAGGCGTGAGCCACCGTGCCCGGCCCCCAGCAGTTCTTATAATAATGAACAACTCCCTAAAATTTATAATGCTCATAAAGGATCTTTATGAGTAACCTTATAAATTAGTTTATAAGTATTACAATTTGGCACGTATTTGAGATATACAGAACAGAATTAGCGCATTACTGAAGTTTTATTAATGAGTCACAACATTCAGTATTCTGTGAAGAAATCTGGCCGCCAAGCTCTATTCGGTAACCTTGAAAAGTTTTTCAGATTACTGAAACTCCTGTAATTTTGGAGAAGGACTCTGTTTCATCAGTGTGGTCTTAAATTGGTTGTGTGTTTGATTTTCGCTACCTTTGTTTTTTTTTTAACTAAAATTACTAGTGGTTTATCAACGCCAGTTCAGTTTGTTGTGAGGCTCTCATTAGTCCTACTGTATATAGTAAATAATTTGTACACAAAATATTTTTGACCTATAATTCTCCAGTATCTGTTATGACTCAAATATGAATAATCCATAGCCTTACTGCTAAAGAGAGAAGACATATAATCTCCCTCAAATCTGCTACAGTATGACTTTTCATTATGATTACTGAGCGTTTTCCTTAGAAAACTGAAATTAGGTGAGGTAGAGGAGACAGGTGTGGGGCCTTTCCTTCTACCCAACTGGAATGTAGTAAAAAAAAGTTTGTGAGCCACTAATTTTCCATGCAAAGGAAGACTATTCAACTCTAAGTAATAGACATAAAGAAAAACTGGCTGGGCACAGTGGCTCACACCTGTAATCCCAGCACTCTGGGAGGTTGAGGCAGGCAGACTGTTTGAGCTCAGGAGTTTGAGACCAGCCTGTGCAACAAGATAAAAATCTGGTCTCTACTAAAATGAAAAAAAAAAAAAAAAAAAAAAAAAAGCTGTGTGTGGTGGCTGGTGCACGACTGTGGTCCCAGCTACTGGGGAGGCTGAGGTGGGAGGGTAGCTTGAGCCCAGCGGGCAGAAGTTTCAGTGAGCTGAGATTGCACCACTGCACTCCAGCCTGGGTGACAGAGCAAGACACTGTCTCAAAAAAAAAAAAATCACCGTATTTGTTTTTTTTTTTTTGAGACAAGAGTCTCGCTCCATCTCCCAGGCTGAAGTGCAGTGGCCGGATCTCAGCTCACTGCAAGCTCCGCCTCCCTGGTTTACGCCATTCTCCTGCCTCAGCCTCCCGAGTAGCTGGGACTACAGGCGCCCGCCACCTCGCCCGGCTAGCGTTTTGTATTTTTTAGTAGAGATGGAGTTTCACCGGGTTAGGCAGGAATGGTCTCGATCTCCTGACCTCGTGATCCGCCCGTCTCGGCCCTCCAAAGTTCTGGGATTACAGGCTTGAGCCACCGCGCCCGGCCACCGTATTTGTTTTTTAAAAAGGAAGCAATTGGGAAGCCAAAGTGAACAATGAAGTTATGCTGAGTGGTTCTCTAAATGTGGTTCCCAGATAGCAGGATCAGCCTCACCCGGAAATTTGATTCCTAGACCCCGCCCTAGACCTTCTGAAACAGAAATTCTGGGGATGGGGTTCAACAATGTTTCTATTTTACTTAACTGAAACTACCAACCAAGCCTAAATGTCATCACGTTAAAATGTGGTGATTTTTACTTTTTACAAGAAGGGAAAACAGGGATTTAATGATACAAATGTGGAGTGTTTCCAGTTAAGATCAAGAATGATAGTAAAAGTGAAAAACTTTTTGTTCTCCTAAAAAATATAGTATAACTATTAAAAGTGGCAAGCTTGTCAAACAATGTAAGCTTGTCTTTATAAGCCTTCCATGTAATTCTAAAACATGTAACAGTTTGAGAACCATTATGCTAGGTTATTTCATTGATATTAAAAATAAAAAGCTATTCTTCTTTTCTCCTTTTGCGACAGGGTCTCACTCTGTTTCCCAGGCTGGAGGGCATTGGCATGATCATGGCTGACTACTCGCCTGGACCTCCTGGACTCATGCAATCCTTCCACCTCAGCCTCCCAAGTAGCTGGACTACAGGTGTGAGCAATCACTCTCGGCTAATTTTGTTTATTATTTGTGGAGATGAGGTCTCACTATATTGCCCAGGCTGGTCTCAAACTCCTGGGCTCAAGAGAGCTACTTGTCTCAGCCACTCAAAGTGTTGGGATTACAGGTATGAGCCACTGTGCCCAGCCAAAAGGCTATTAAATGATCATGAAGTTGTAATCTTCAAGGAAAGCAAAGGAAATGATCCCTTAATTTAAAATAGACAAACATTAGTAAGCTAAGTGTGTCTTTACCCTTTCTCTGCTTTAAATTTTAAGTCCACCCAGGTGGAGCCCCATTACTTCTGGTCTTTCTAACAAGCAATAAAATAATGGCATTTAAAAGCCACATATCCACACTATTAAATGCCTAGGCAACATTAGGTAGCTTAAATAATTTAGGGTTGCACAACACATTAGGTGGAAGCTCAGCAGGCAATCGTAAATTAAGTAAAATCAATTCAAGTAGGTGTTTAAATGAAGTTCAAAATTCTAAAAGAAATTCAGCTTAAAAAATAATTGCAATGGAAGATAAAGTCTGACAAGGAAAATTCTAATTACTTTGTTGTCATTTGCAAACTTTATCCCCATCCAAGGCAATCACATATGTTTTTCATTAGGTACACAGGAAATAATGCTGCATTCACACAATTCTGCCTGTATGCCAGTTGGGTAGTTGGGTAAGATTTTATATACTGCCAAAATAAAATGCTGGTAGTCTAATAAACTCTAGGTACTTGTTTTTAGAGTTTCCTAAGGATATTCACCCATTAAATACCAGAATTTAAATAGAAGTAATTTATCCAGGTATTCAGTTATGTGACAGACCAATTATAGTGAAACCTGTACCAATCTCTGGTCCTCAAGGATCCATTTATCTTGCTTTCAGTTTCTAAAAGGTGAATAATTTTCACAATCTCAGAGTTTTTTCAATTGTATTTCTGAATTACCGTATGAAAAAACCTAGACTTTCAATTTGTAAATCTAGGATCATGTCATTCCTCTGTTTAAAACCTTCAAGTATTGTTAGATTTGGAATAAAATCCAAATTTCTCATTACAGCCTAAAAGTCTGCATTATTAGGCCTTTGCCAGTCTTTCCCCCTTGGTCATGATTTTCCAGCCACACCTTCTTTCAATACAGGAAAAACATGCTAAACTCTTCCCTGCCTCAGAGCTTTGCTGCTACATTCCTTTCCCTCTGCCATATATGGCTTCTTCTCCCACTCTCTTCTTTCAGGTCTCAGCATAAACTACACGTTTTCAGAAAGCCCTGGTCACCCTATCTAAAATAGGGGACCTATTTTAGGTCCCCCTGCTCCCACTGAATTCCTTCACACCCTTTCACAATTTATTATTTACATGATCACGATCACTGTGTGCTACCCCCACTCTCTATTGTACTATAATTTATGTGAAGGCAAGAATGGAGTTGCTCACCACTGTATACCTAGTCTGGTGTCTGGAATAGACTAGGTGATCAGGAAATAAAAGAACTGAATAAATAAAGAGCCAAAGCACATTCTTTGAAGCAGAATGACAAGTAAAAATATATCTTTTTAGTCATGTCACACAGTAATGTTTTGGTCAGTGACAGACCACATAGACAAAGCCTAGATGTGTGATAGGCTGAACCACCTAGGTTTGTGTAAGTATACTCTATGTTGTTTGCACAATGACAAAATTGCCTAATGATGCATTTCTTAGAACTCTATAGTTAAGTTTCATGTGATACATTTACACATATAGTACATAGACATAGTCTTGAATTATATTGTGTCTCCTACATTTCTCAATTCTTTAGAGCTTGTCCGGAGGTTATTGTAGGAGGCAAAGCTACTCATACATCCTTAACTAAAGAACAGTCCCCCTCCAACTAAAAAGGTGGTATTTTCAGGGCCAAATCAGCCCTAAAGAGTCAATAGTCAGATTGCTCTAATATCTAAGGTTACCTGACTTCCCTCTGCTGTATTTTGTCTCTAAAGGCAGAGGCTCCATAGAATTTAGTATATTTCTATGTACCCAATAAACACATGGAAAATAATCTAAAACTGCTTAATGAATATGCATGTAACATTAATAACAACGGGAAGCTTCTTAGTAACCTTTGAAGTATATGACTTTTTCCGTTTTGAGCCTGCTTTTTCATTCTTTCTTTTGCCTTTTCCATCTTCTTCTACTCTATCACCTTCTTCCTCACTGCTTGCATCTGCAGTATTTCCACCTTCTCCCTCAGTTTCTGAAGAGCTCTGTTGCTGAATTGCCTAAGAAATAATAAAATATTAGCTCATTACATTTTTGAAAAAATAGCAAAGAACAAACACTGAAAATAACTACTCTGTTTTAATTTGAAAGGGTTCCACTTACTTGGAAGACTGTGAAAAACAAAGGGCTGTCAAACTGAATTTTCCAATGGACACTTGATTCGAACCCTTCTAATTAAGAATTACATTTAATCCAAAATGCTATTGGAGTCAAAAAGAATTCTGACTTCAAGGTAACTACTATTAGTAGAAAGGACATGTAAGAAAGATCTGAAAAAGTATTAAAACCAAAGAAATGAGATAGAGCAAGTGACAACGAAGTAAACCATTACCTGGTATCCAGTAAACTTTACTCCTGGGTTATTTTCTATTTCCCACAATCCTTCATTAAATCCTTTCCGTTTGTTTGACTTTCCAAACTTGTCTTTGTACTCCTTATATGGAAAAAGGTCTTTGGGACCTAGAAATGCACTGCAGAGATATATTAGAAATATAATTGACACACTGACCTTCAAAGGTAAGATATTTTAATTATCAGTATCAATGAAGATGTCAGAGCATATTATAGCAAACAAATGTAAAGTACATATAAACCCTTCAAGTTAGGCACATACTACAAGGTGTTTTAGACACATACTTCAAGGCAGAAAAAATGGATAGCTAAGCATACAGCCACCTGGATTGTGCTACTTTGATTTTAAATTATCAATATCTTCATTTAAAAACCAATTTTTAGTTACATAAGTAGAATTATATATGTCTACTTTGGCAACTTAAATCATCATCTTAAACTAAGATTTATCTATGTTAATGTTACCATAGGTAAGGGTTTTATGAAATTCACAATAAAAATATAAATACTAGAATGAAAAAAAGATTTTAACTCTCTATATAGTACTTCCCCACTTAACTGTGGTTTTGCCTTCTGTGGTTTTAGTTACCCATGGTCAACTGTGGTCCAAATATAGTCAATGGAAAATAAGCAATTCTTAAGTTTTAAATATTACACCCGAGTAGTGCGATAAAATCTCACACCCACTCCATCCCACCTGGGACATGAATCATCTCTTTGTCCAGCATATCCATCATATTTGCACTACCTGCCCAGTAGTTACTTAGTAGCTATCTCTGTTATCAGATGGAAAAATCATAGTCTATATAGGGTTCACACTATCCATGGTTTTAGGCATCCAATGGAGGTCTTGGAATGTATCCCCTACAGATAAAGGGGGTACTACTGTATCACGGTAGTATATTTATTCACTATTATTTCTTTCTTTTTTTTTGAAATGGAGTTTTGCTCTTGTTGCCCAGGCTGGAGTGCAATGCTGTGATCTCAGCTCATTGCAACCTCCATCTCCCGGGTTCAAGTGATTTTCCTGCCTCAGCCTTCCAAGTCTGGGATTACAGGCATGCTCCACCACACCTGACTAATTTTGTATTTTTAGTAGAGACGCGGTTTTGCCACATTGGTCAGGCTGGTGTTGAACTCGTGACTTCAGGTGATCTGCCCGCCTTGGCCTCCCAAAGTGCTGGGATTACAGGCATGAGCCACCGTGCCTGGCCTATTATTTCTATAAATTAAAAAATCATGTTAGTGTTTAATGAGGCACTAAGTAAGAAAAAAATTAGAAGTGACAAAGCAGATAGACTCTTACCCCATTTAAACCATATCCTAAATCAATCATAACCAAGATAAAAAAAAAAGAAATTAGAACAAATTCTGAGTCTAACAGATCTGAGCATTCAAATCAGAGTCTTTGGGCCACAGTTCTGGCTGACACCCCTAGAGCTTACTTTTCAAACTGAGATTCACATATTCCTTCATTCAACAACACTGATTGAACATTTGTTAATACAATATGTCAGGCACTATTCCAGAGGAGCCACAGGGAACAAAGAGACAAACATCTCTGTTTTCTTGGAGCTTATGTTATAGTGGCAGGGGTGGGGGCTTGGACAATAGAAAGATAAATAAAATATATAGTATGTGTGCTAAAAAAAAAAAAAAACAGAGAAGGATGGGAAGAATAGGAGGTGGATTTTATTATTATAGATATACAGATCAAGGAAGGCAAAGGGAATAGCTAAGTACAGAACACAGAAAGTGAAGGAACAACTCATGCAGTTACCTGGAGAAGAAAAGAACAGGTTGAAGAAAGAGCAAGTACAAAGTCCCTGAGGTGGGAGAGGAAGAGTGCCTCATAAGTTTGAGAAACAGAAGAGGTCGGTGTGGCCAGAGTGAAATGAGTGACACACTCATTTCTGGACGACCAGTGTGAGAGAGGTTAACAGAGTGGGGGCACAGATTATTTAGGGCCTTGAGGGCCAATATAAAGGCTTTGAGTGAGATGGGAAGCCATTAAAGGTTTTGAGAAGAGAAGTGGCAATTTATGTTTTTAATAGGATAACTTTGGCTGCTGTACTGAAAACAGACTGAAGACTTAGTTGCTACAGTAGAAGCAGGGAGACTAATTAGAAGGCTTCTTAAGTAATGATGGTGACTTGAACCAGGGTGTAAACAGTACTGTTGGTAAGAAGTGGTCAGATCCTGAATTCATTCTCAAGAAAGAGCATCAAGATTTGTTGATGGGCTGGCATATGTGAGAAAGGGTGGAGGAGTTGAGGATATCTCCAAGGTTTTTTTGCTTTTGTTTTTGTTTTTGTTTTTTTTTTGAGACGGAGTCTCACTTTGTCGCCAGGCTGGAGTGCAGTGGCGCGATCTCGGCTCACTGCAACCTCGGACTCCCTGGTTCAAGCGATTCTTCTGCCTCACCCTCCTGAGTAGCTGGGATTACAGGCATGCGCCACCATGCCCAGCTAATTTTTGTATTTTAGTAGAGACAGGGTTTCACCATGTTGGCCAGGATGGTTTTGATCTCCTGACCTCGTGATCTGCCCACCTCGGCCTCCCAACGTGCTGGCATTACAGCCATGAGCCACCGCGCCCGGCCATCTCCAAGGTTTTAGACTGAGAAATAAGACGGAGTTGGTATTTACCAAAATTGAAATATTTTTGGGGGGAAACAATATTTGGGGGCAAAAAACTCAGTTTTGAATGTTAAATTTAAAATCCAGTTTAGACATCCAAGTGAAGATGTCAGGCAGTTGGTGAGAGGACTCTGGAGTAGAGGGGAAAGGTGTAAGCCAGAGATGTAAATTTGGAAATTATCAGTAAAGAGAAGATACTGAAAGCTTTCAGACGAGAGGTTAACAGTTTACTATTGATCTCTGTAAATTCCATTTTCTGCCTGGGTCTCAGTGTTTATCCCTCGCATTGTCCAGCTGATCAAAAACTTCAAGTTCATTAAAACACCTGGGTAAGCTTGCTGACCCCAGAGCGGTTTAAGCAGCACCAAACTTTTCCTTATTATTCACCTTTCATTGCTCAGTCAGCATGATTCCACCTCATTGAACCCAGAAATAATTTATTACATTACTGGACATCTTAATAAAAAAAGTCAAAGTCTTGCTTGATAAACTGAACACAATAAATGGACTTTGTGTATGGCAACTTCACTTTTAGAGGAATTTGTCATGAATTATTAGACTCTATCTTTTGACCTTCCCCAGTCTTTGACACTATGCTTAAGAAATAACTGTGGGCTAAGTTGCCTCGTATTCACATCAGCTACTTGATGCTAACCAGAGCTTGCCCATACTTATTTTTTTGGGCAGGGGAGAAAGGGTCTCTCACTGTAGCTTTGGCTTCCAGGCTCAAGTGATCCTCCCACCTCAGCCTCTTGAGTAGCTAGGACTACAGCCACCACGCCTGGCTAATGTTATTTTTTGTAGAGACAGGATCTCACTATATTGCCCAGGCTAGTCTCGAACTCCTGAGCTAAAGTCATCCTCCCGCCTTGGCCTCCCAAAGTGCTGGTATTACAGGCATGAACCACTGCACTCAGCTGCCTATACTGTAATAATGCCACAAGAGTCAGGGCTAATGGTCATTATTTTTTGATGAAAGAGTTAACAAATTTTGCCTTCTTTATTTTTATCTTGTCCCACTTTTGGATACCACTTTTGGATGTATGAGATGGATGTCTTCCTGCTACAGAGAACAGAAAGCATTCTTTTTATGAATAAATGATACATTTTTACTAGCATTCCGCAGGAATGACTTTAACTGACAACCGGCCATATTAGCTACTGCTGGCAAGAGGGAGCCTGAATGAACTATTCTAAAACAAGCTGTAATTTTTTGATAAACAACCCTGTCTTTTCTGGATTACAGATGATTGTATAAATCAAATCCTCTCTCAATTGGTTAACTGCATATGTTTTAAAATTTTTTAAGCGTAGAAAAGAAAATACATTTTTTCAAAGCTAAATGCACTGAGGATGATATATTTTTCCATGTTAAGGATTCCTTGAAAATTGTCTAGACTAAAACTACTGGGTTTATGTTATACGAAGCGGAAGAACTTGGGGTTCCAGTCACCTATCTCAGAATTAGAACAGATTCAAAGTCATGTTCTGAGGAAAATTCTGGTCCTGCCTAGGGTACTCCTTTAGCTGAACCAAACATAGCCTTCTTGTCAAGCTCATATCACTTTTCACATACCTCCCCTGCATCATTTAACTAATTTTAATTTAATCAACAGCTATTTTTTAAACACCTACCATGGGCCAGGCACTGTGTTAAGCACTGTGTAAGTAAGAGGAAGAAACACTGACATAATTTCTGCCTTTGGAGAGAGTGAACATTCATACTTGCTATGGCAAGCATAATCTCAGGTTCACAGACACCCAATACTTAGTAAACTAAGTTCAACAGAACCAATGTTATGACAGGTTTTTTGAAGTTCATTCTCCCCAGGTATTTTAAATCTGCTTCTGGATGATCAAACCAGCAAAAAATCACATATGGACTACAGTACAACCAGATCACTTGTGGAGATGGGTTCTAAAAAAATCAAACCAATGGTACAAAAACAAAATGGGGAGGGAGGAAATAAGGAAAACGCAAAAATACGCATCATAGAGCCCTATGCATTTATTATAGGTAAAACTTATTTCTAAGCTTTCTAGAAACCTCTCTAAGGAGGAAAACATGATCAATTGCATAGTCCATAATGTCTATTACATAAAAATAATATAAAAGTAAATAAAACTTCCTGAAAGAAACTACAATTATTTCTCATATGAAAAAAAATTGTCTTGAGAGGCTTCTCCTGACTCTCTTTCAAGACAAGAATGAGGAAGATGTTGGGTGGCAGAGACAACAAGCTAAGAAAGTTCATGCTGGCTCTACTAACATTCAGATGAATATAAGTGATGACCTTGAATTTGAAGACTTTAAAATTTTGTGACAGTTTTTAGCTTTTCTCCACATTTCCAATTTCTGTTCCATTTCTTTTCTTGTTGTAAATAACCACATCCATTCCCCGTGTGTCAAAGATTGCCAACTATTCCACAGTATTCATGCTCTTCTGTTTTCCTATACTGGATAAAGCAGGGTACAGAGTTGCCCAGCTAGAGACTATTTCTCAGCTTTCCTTGTAGCTAGATGTGGCCACATGACCAAGTTCTTGTCACTGGAATGAATGCAAGTGTAAATGATATACAGTAAGTCCACACTTAACGTCAATAGGTTTTTGGAAACTGTGACAACACTGAACAAAAAGATGTTAGTTGGACAGCCTGCTGTCTGATGTTTCCTTTAAAGTCGCAGTTTCCAGGAATCTATCCACTTAAGTGAAGACCTACTGTATGTAACTTCCTTGTCATTTCCTTACAAGGAACTACTTGTTCTTCACCTCTTCTCTTTCCTCCTTCCCACTGCCTGCAAGATGCACATGTGTTGCTGAGCCAGTTTTTTTTTGGTTTGTTTGTTTTAGCACGCAATGACATGACAAGAAAACAGAAGCAGCTCGGGTCCCTAGAGCAAAGTAGTCTACCCACCCCAATCTACCTGCCTACCTCTGAATTATTTCAAAAGAAAGAAATAAACTTCTGCCGGGCGCGGTGGCTCAAGCCTGTAATCCCAGCACTTTGGGAGGCCAAGACAGGCGGATCACGAGGTCAGGAGATCGAGACCATCCTGGCTAACATGGTGAAACCCCGTCTCTACTAAAAAACACAAAAAACTAGTCGGGCGAGGTGGCGGGCGCCTGTAGTCCCAGCTATTCGGGAGGCTGAGGCAGGAGAATGGCGTGAACCCAGGAGGCGGAGCTTGCAGTGAGCTGAGATCTGGCCACTGCACTCCAGTCCAGGCAACAGAGCGAGACTCCGTCTCAAAAAAAAAAAAAAAGAAAAGAAAAAAGAAAAAAGAAATAAACTTCTATATTATTTGAGACATTGTATTTCTAGGTTCCTTTATTACATCAGTGTAGTCTGTACACCAACAAATACAGTTAGAAAACCTAAAAAAGGTGGTATATTTCCTTGAGGGCCCAACAAGGTTAAAGAGCCTGAGAGAACATAACTTTGTTCTCTGAAACATGAATGGAAAAAATTTCTCTGGAAGGGAAATATATAAGAGCAACACAAGAAATTACTGGGAGTGGTATAGAAACCACTCTAGGACTTAAAAGTGTCCTAGAGGAGACTTCTGGGTGATGACCAACATTTAAGCAGAAACACAAATGATACTCAAAAGCAAAGATATGCTTTTAGTCATAAAGACTTCTATCACGAAAACTATTTACATTAAGAAAAATACATTATTAAGTGGTAATTTTATATAATTGATTATAATGATTTTAACGAGATGTAAGATGTCGGAGATCATCCATAACAATGTAGCATAGCAGAGTCAAGTTAGAGCTGTTGAAACTATTTTTGCTAACTTACGTTTCATGGGTGCCAAAAAAGAAGATAGGATACTTGTTTGCTGGAGGCTTCACAGCTCCCTCTGGGAGTTCATCAATCTATGAAAGATAAATTTAGTTACTGAGTGAGTGGTTACCATAAATACAATGTGAGCACTGTTCTGATAATTTACTGCTAATTTCAAAATAAAATCAATCAAAACTCAAATAGTTTTTTAGAACTTTAAAAAATGATTCTAAAGTTCCTATTTGGCCCACCACATGGAAGTCAACTCTAGGAATGGATTACAACCATTATAATAATTTACAAGCAGGAGTGAAAACTACTCATTTCCTTTGACTCAACAGAATCACTCCGGGGAATCTGTCCTAGTGAAAAAATTACAGTAACAACAACAACAAAAGAACATAAAAGATGTACTTCTTTTGAGTAACGGTGAATACATATACATCCCTAGAAACATAAATAATACATAACAGAATTATAAAAATTTAACTTGACTAACTATTATGCAGTCATTAAAAGACATCATCTCTTGCCTGGACTACTACAAGTCTCTCCTCCCACCCATTTAAAGTGGAATTCCCTTTGAAGATGCACATCTGATTATGTCACTTCCTTACTTCAAATCTGTCTACAGCTTCTCATTGCTTACAGCATTCCTAGCTGCACATCTGACTTACTTATGGAGCTTTAAAAAAATAAAGATAGGCCAGGCATGGTGGCTCATGCCTGTAATCCCAGCACTTTGGGGGACCAAGGTGGGCGGATCACGAGGTCAGGAGATCAAGACCATTCTGGTTAACATAGTGAAACCCCATCTCTACTACAAATACAAAAAATTAGTCAGGCGTGGTGGCGAGTGCCTGTAGTCCCAGCTACTCAAGAGGCTGAGACAGGAGAATGGTGTGAACCCAGGAGGTGGAGCTTGCAGTGAGCCGAGATCGTGCCACTGCACTCCAGCCTGGGCAACACAGTGAGACTCCATCTCAAAAAATAAATAAATATATAAATAAATAAATAACCCTTCCTCAGATATACCAATTCTTACTTATAGCTGAGGTTGAGAATCTCTGATAGGCTAAAGTCAAAATTCCTCAGAATAGTATATAATTACACATACATTATTCCTTAGAATGTTTCAAGAAACAGTTTTGACCAGTCTAAACTCCTGTCACTTTTCGCTCCTCATGCCATGATTCAGCATGTGAAACTGCATGGAGTTGTTTATAAGCATGCTATTTTCTTTCATGTAGCCTTCTCTGATGGTTGAACTTCTCATCTTTCAGACATATAATGTTCAATTAAAAGTGAGTATTTACAAGAAGAAAATAAACCACAAAAAAACTGCCAGAACTTTTCTTCTGAGATGTCATCAGGCAAGTTCCCAGAAATGCTTACATAGAAATGATTTCTGGTTTATACCCCAGCTTCCCCTCTCTACCTCAATCATGACAACTCACAGCATTCACAGGCGTCTAGCAAGTGGGGAACCCTGAAATATAAGTTTCATTAGTTTCATAGTAAATCCATCTCTGCATGTCACTCTCTCGAAGCAGGATCTATGTACAAGTCCTGGGTACAACTCTGTCACTTATTGGCTGTGTGATCTTGGGCCAGTCACTCAACTGCAGTTTCTTTGTATCTTCACATGTAACTACTGCCACTCATCATATAGGGTTGCTGTGAGCAAATGAATGGTGGTTTAGAATCTCTAGCACATACCAGCTGCTTAATAAATGACAGGTAGTTGTTAACTGTTGTTATTAGCTATCAGAGCCCCTAGAGAAAGAGCAGCTCTCCCCATGTGGCTTACAAAACCCTCCACTGCCCGCCTCTTATCGACTGACTTCTCTGACTTTCCCCGATTGTTCCTGTCTGCCCTGTGAAGCCACATGACATGTCTCTGTGCAGACACATTTTAAAAGTCACTTCTTTTGGGAAGCCTTACCACACTGCCCGTTGTGGAACTTACTGTTTCACTGCCGTAACTGCTGAATTCTGTATATGCTTCTATTGTTGAACTTTTTACCTAGTGCTACTCTATTTCCAATTTATTCTTCTTCACTAGACTATGAAATTCTTGAATGTGGGAGCCATGTCTTATTAAAAAGTCTGTCCCTACTATCTAGCACAATATCTGGCACATAGTGATTTTTAATCTTTGTTTTCACAATGATAAAAGTTGCTCTAGGTGAGTCAGTGCGTGAGTAGTGAGAAGATGTGAATGCCTAGAACATTACTGTATACCACTGTAGACTTATAAGCACCGTAGACTTATGCTAAATTTATAAAAAATAATCCTTCTTGAATAAATAATTAACCTTAGCTTACTGATTTTTTTATAATACTATACACACACACACACACACGCTTGGTGACTTGGAAATGATCTGTATGTGCCATTGCTGGGTGCCCCACCCTGCTCCCCTGAGATCTTGGTGCAGTGGGCCTCTCTGCTTAGGCAGATCTCTAGGCAATCAGAGTACCAGCTTGCCTGGATCACCAGCCTGAGTCACTCCACCCCTCCTGTACAGAGATTTTGGTGTAGGACGGCCTTCTCTACTCCACACCCAGGCAGATCTCCAGGTATCGGGAGCACCCACTCACCTGGATTAGCAGTCTGACCCAACCTACCATTCCTGAGCAGAGATCCTGGTGCAGGGAGGGCCTCTCTGTTCCATGCCCAGGGAGATCTCCAGGCACTCGAAGCACCAGCTTGCCTGAATCAGCAGCCTGAGTTGCCCCATCCCTCCTGTGCAGAGATTGTGGTGCAGGGGGCCCTCTCTGTTTCATACCCAGGCAGATCTCCAGGCATCTGGAACACCCATTCCCCTGGATTAGGCATTTAGGCCACCCTCAATTAGAGAACTTGAGGCTGAGGAGGCTTCCCAGCTCCATGCCTAGGCATACCCAGTGCTTGCTCTGGGTGCTTGGTGGCTGCCCACTGGATTCTCCCTCTGTACTGGTGCTTGTGCCTGCCATTAGGGGACCTACCTGGTCCAGCTCCACCCTTCATGACCCTCCCACAGTGGTCTGAGGGAGCTCAGACCATTGTGGATTCCACAACTCAGTCCACTGCCTGAGGCAACAGAGAGCTTCCACCAGCAAACAAGGATCAAGTATATACTCAGCCATGTTGACTGCAGCTGGCTCTTACTTATAAGTGCCATCTACAGGCTTGTAAGTCAAACTGCATAGCCCAATGTAAAATCCACCAAAAGAAGTGCATAGGGCTATAAAAGCAAAGCCAAAAAACCCTACCCAGCATACTCTACAGTCATACTCCTTAGAGAGGGGATAAAATGGAAAGGGAAAGAAAATAATAACATAATCAACAAAGAAAGAAAAAGAAAAAAATCCTAATAACACGAAAATAATTACAAAAACCAGAAGTGCCAGCATCTCCAGATGAGAAAGAACAAGTGCAAGAATTCTAGCACCATGAGAAAAAGCTGAATGTAATGATACTACCAAAGGACAAAGGTCCCTAACCAAAATGGAAACTTAGGAATGACAGAAAAAGAATTCAAAGCATGGACTGTAAAGAAACTCAATGAGATCCAAGACAAGGTTGAAAATAACATAAAGAAACTTCTAAAACAACCCAGGAAATGAAAAAAGAGATAAATAACTTACACATCAGAGCTTCTGGAATTAAAACAAAAATAATTTCAAAATACAATTGAAAGCTTTAGAAACAGACTGACTAGAGCTGGGCACGGTGACTCACACCTGTAATCCCAGCACTTTGGGAGGCCAAAGTGGGCAGATCATGAGGTCAGGAGATCGAAACCATTCTGGCTAACACAGTAAAACCACGTCTCTACTAAAAATACAAAAAATTAGCCAGGCGTGGTGGTGGGCACCTGTAGTCCCAGCTACTCGGGAGGCTGAGGCAGGAGAATGGCATGAACTTGGGAGGCAGAGCTTACAGTGAGCTGAGATCGGGCCACTGCACTACAGCCTGGATGACAGAGCAAGAATCCGTCTCAAAAAAAAAAAGAAATAGACTGACAAAGCAGACCAAAGAATTTCAGAGCTTTGAAGACTGGTCTTTTGAACTAGCCCAGGCAGACAAAAATAAAGAAAAAATAATTATAAAAAATGAACAGTCTTTGAGAAATACGGAATTATATAAAATGACTAAACCTATGAATTACTGACACTCCTAAGAGAGAATAAGAAAAAGGAAACAACCAGGAAAATATATTTGAGGAAATAATTCAATAAAATTTCCCAAATATTAGTAAAGAAGTAGACATGCAGATGCAAGAAATCCAGAGAATACTGGTGAAATACTATACAAAATGAACATCACCAAGGCATATAGTCATTAAACTGTCCAACATCAACTCAAAGGAAAAACATTGAAGGCAGCTAGAGAAAAAGGGCAGATTATGTAAAAAGGGAACCCCATCAGGCTAACAGCAGATGTCTCAACAGAAACCTTAGAAGCCAGGAGAGACTGGTGGCCTATTTCCAGCATTCTAAAAAGAAAATAAATTCCAAACAAGAATTTCATATCCTCCCAAACTAAATTTCATGAGCAGAAATAAAGGAGAAATAAAATATTTTCCAGAGGACGGGTGTGGTGGCTCACGCCTGTAATCCTAGCACTTTGGGAGGTCGAGGCGGGCGGATCACAAGGTCAGGAGATCGAGACCATCCTGGCTAACACGGTGAAACCCCGTCT